>NC_139993.1:54732856-54772843 GCF_964263955.1 Coregonus lavaretus | reverse complement strand
TCTTCTATAATGGTCCTTTGTATTTCCCTGAGTCTCATGGCATTGTTTGCTCGGACCATGGTGCAAATAGCCTCCTCCTGTTGAGGTGTGAAAAGGCGTCCTCTGCCACCGGTTTGAGGTAATCTTGCAGTCCTATGTGTGGAAAAATGCAGTGATGCATCGCACACTTTCACATAGACAAAAACTATGCGAACACACATTTTACTGTAAAACATACAGGTGGGTGCATGTAAGGTGCAGTATGTATCTGTATAGAGTATATTTCTGTATGCTGTGAAATACAAGTGGACTACTGTAATATGAAGCATTGTAGGAAGTATACAGTATACTGCTTATATACAGTAACAGTGCACTGTACATTGGTGGACATACCTGTTCTCTCTTCGAAACGTTTGTACTATTGAGGACACGGTTGATCTCCCAATATTCGGCTGCACCCTTCGACCCGCCTCAGCCATTGTAAGGCCATGATTGACAACATGGTCTACAATAGTGGCCCTTATGTCATCAGATATGCGCCTATGTCCTCTTCTGCCTCTTCCTCTGTTTTGCCTTCCACCACGCATCCTTGCTCCTCTTCTTCCTCCTCTTGGCTGTTGACCCTGTTCGTTTCCTGGTCCATCCATTATTGGAAAATTGCAACTCTGTGTTGTGGTCTGTCTATATATGCTTGCCAATTGATTCTTCATGAGATGCACCTTTGAGCAATTTAGACAACTGGTTGATTGTTGGTTGAACTAACACTTTACATTCCTTCATGAGTGAGGGTTAATTTCACCTGCACGATTCAGCAATTTACGTTTTTGTACAAAAGGTCTAATAGAAATGTGTAAAACTATGCTTGACAGTTTATGACAAATAGTTCAACAATTTTGCATGTAATGGCTTATGCAAGGAACTAATGCCTAGATGTTTTGAGGGGTAAGACTATTCAACAGAGAACCATCTACTATATTTTGATCAACATGACATGAGCAATTGAAAATGTGGAAAAAAGCTGACACTTGTACATTATCAATTGCAATATGTACAAAAGCAATTGCAATTTGTTCAAAGGAATAAGAAATTGCTTTAATGATGTGCACAAGTGACTAGATGATTTGGAATTTGTACAAGTAGTATCAAGAATTGCACTTTTGATCTAAGAAATGCACCAAAGCGACTGAGAAAAACTGTAATAGTTAAAGGCATGACAACTTAAATGTCAAACAACTATCCTAGGGATTGTCTTGTTTGCTTTAGATAGAAAAAGTCCTTAAACTCTAATAAAACAATGTTCTACATTAGGGTTATTCAACTCTTACCCTACGAGTTCCAGAGCCTGCTGGTTTTCTGTTCTACCTGATAATTAATTGCACCCACCTGGTGTTCCAGGTCGAAATCAGTCCCTGATTAGAGGGGAACAATTTAAAAAATGTGGAACTGGCTTCGAGGTCCAGAGTTAAGTTTGAGGGTTCTACAGATTAACATTTGCCCTTTCCTCTAATGATAGTGAATAAAATGTAGTTTGGAAAATCTACATTCCTTTCATCAGATTTCTCTGAAGGTAAACACAATTGAAATAGTTTAAGTGAAGCCAGTTCAGACGGGAAACCCCTGTTTGGCTCTGCTATTGTTCCTGTCAGGGGGATGGGTACATCTATACCTCGCTCACTGCATGTAGTTCATTATTATGGTAATAATTGAGCATTGCTCTGGAGGTGAGCTCCCCTGAAGGAGCAGAGCCTAACTTAAAGACCAAATGTATTCTCATCTATTTTATAAATGGTTAACGAATATGTGGGTTTCCTGTCTGAAATACTACTGAAGAAAATACGTATTTTACTAGCGTTGTACTGTATTTGTACAATCATGTTAAATATGTTAGAGGAGCATTTTCCGTTTATTTTTGCTGTTGTCAATCTTCTGGTTTGAGAGAAGATACATTTTGTGTGATCTTCATTCTGCTCTCCATATCGTCAATCACAGACATGATAAAGGGAACCATGATAAATTGAGTTTTTTCCCAGTGAATACCCATTCCAGAGCGTCCTCCTCCCCGTCTTCCCCTGATGAAACACATTTGTTTCTCCGGCTTTTTCTCGTCCTCACACATCCTCTCAGGGAAATTGTATTTTCTCAGCCTGGCCTCCGCGTGTCAGAGTGGCAAAAATCTATTCTATCCCAAATGGCACCCTATTCCCTATATAGTGTACTACTTTTGATCAGGGTCAAAAGTAGTACACTATATAGGGAATAGGGTGCCATTTGGGATGCATATCCATTCTGTGAAATCTCATTATCACGATGGAGAGGATGGCGGAGAGAGACAGGCATCGACAGGGCCAGTATGGACATGACCACACTGTCTCACCCAGGCAGTCAACTAGGCAGATTTCCCTCTTAAGAGTACAGAATATAGATGTTATACTAACATCCCGAGTGGCGCAGTGGTCTATCGCAGTGCTAGCTGTGCCACTAGAGATCCTGGTTCGAATCCAGGCTCTGTCGTAGCCGGCCGTGACCGGTAGACCCATGGGGCGGCGCACAATTGGCCCAGCGTCGTCCAGGGTAGGGGAGGGAATGGCCGGCAGGGATGTAGCTCAGTTGGTAGAGCATGGCGTTTGCAACGCCAGGGTTGTGGGTTCGTTTCCCACGGGGGACCAGTATGAAAAAGAAAAAAATAACGTATGCACTCGCTAACTGTAAGTCGCTCTGGATAAGAGCGTCTGCTAAATGACGTAAATGTAATACTAAACCGCAGCCATCATGCTGCAACATTAGGCTAGAACAGTGGTATTCAAAGTTGTGGGGTCACCAATAAGAGTACAGATTATTTTATGGGACAATATACAAATGTTATTGAGAAAGATCATTTGAGAGATTAACCTTTAATGAGTTATTTGTTGATTAGATTATTATTATTTTTAACCGATTTTAAAGTAGTGTCATTAGATTTGGTGCGGTGGGGTCGCCAAAAATGTGGTCCCCATAATTCTGGCCCGAAAAAGGGGGTCCCCACTGAAAACGTTTGAATACCACTGGGCTAGAACACAGCAGTGTTTCTCAATCTACGGTCCACATGAGGAAATACTTTGTGCTCTTCTGTGAATAAACAGGGGCATTGGTTGCGCCTCTATGAGCCCTGGTCAAAAGTAAAGCACTACATAGGGAATAGGGTGCCATTTGGGACGAAGACATGGATTGCGGTTATTAATTGAGTGGCGTTGGAGGTAATGAGTGATGAAATGAGAACCCCCCCTCCCCCTCCCCCGCCCCACAAGCCGTGATGAACTGTGAAATATGTAGTTAGGGTAAAGATGGGACTCTTATTACTGTTTAATATCTATAGGATGAGGGAGGGGAGGGAGAGAGGGAGGGAGGGAGGGAGGGAGGGAGGGAGGGAGGGAGGGAGGGAGGGAGGGAGGGAGGGAGGGAAAACAATTGTCTTATGTATCATGTGTCTAATGTAATACATGGTGAGGATGTTGTCTCTCTATAACACAAATCCAGTTTATTCTCTGTAATGATGCCATCTATAATGTTTGGATGAAGGAAGTATTTATTTAGTAAAACATATTGTGTATATATGACTGTTGTATGAACACACTGTGGGTGTGTCTATGCAGAGTGTATGATGACTGTCACATTCTCTGTGTGCACAAATGTGTGTCTGTCTGTGTGTGTCTGTATGTGTGTGTTAGTGTGTGTGTGTGTGTGTGTGTGTGTGTGTGTGTGTGTGTGTGTGTGTGTGTGTGTGTGTGTGTGTGTGTGTGTGTGCATGCGCGCTTGTGTCAGCCTCGGCCGAAGTCGTGACAAAGGTGTCATTTCAGACACAGCAAGAGTTTGGGCACCCATCAGAGGTTGACGCAGAACCTACTGTATACTCATAGATACTCTTCACATCAGTCGTTTTATAACCAATGATGAGTCAGGACCTCTAGTTCCTGTATTAAATTAAATTAAATACTATTCTCTCACTGTTTAAGTGGTGCCGGCAGTCAGAGGCTGTCTGCTGGTTTGTTCTGCATCCTGTTCTTGTGTTGGGTATAGTGTCATTACAAAGCCATTGAATACAGATGGTTAATGAGATGGTTACTGCTATCCGGGATCCTTGGGAGGTCCCTACCCTAAACCCTAACCATAACCATAACCATAACCCCTACCCTAAACCCTAACCATAACTCTTACCTAACCCTAACCCTAACCTTAATCCTTACTTCAACCATATCTCTCTCTCCCTCTCTCTCTGTCTCTGACTCTCTCCCTCTGTTTCTCTCTGTCTCTTTCTCTGTCTCTTTCTATAGCTATGTCTGTCTCTCTGTCGCTCTCTCTCTTTCAATCACTATCTCTCTCTCGCCGTCTCCCTCCCTCCTCCTGCACCTAATTCTCTTTCTTACTGTTTTCCTTTTCCCATCTCTCTCCCTCTATCCCTCGCCTCCTCCTCTATCTGATGAGATGTGTTTATAGGAAATGTGGCTGAGCAGAAAGGACATTTTAATTAAGCCAGTTACCCTTCTACATGCTTCTCAAGTAACCAAGGTAATGATGATGATTGTCTTGTAGCCATAGAATAGCAACATATGACCATAGCCCCAGTTCCAATCCAAGTGCCAACAATGCCGTTTAGTAAACTCCAGTCTGTGCTATGGTCAGATTACATAAAATAGAGGTCTTTGGCCAAGCACAACAATGGTGGGTTTGGCCTTCGAAGGAACAATGACATGGCTATAAAAATACATGTTAATGTTGCAGCGTTTTAGAAAGGCCTGGAACTTACCTTTCTGGTACAAATAGTTATAAATTGCTGAGGTGTACTCACTTTTGAGGATGCAAGCTCAATTATATAGTACAAATATTCGTATTCATATATATATTTTGTTTCCTATTCAACAAAACTGGGACAATAGGGCTTGAAATTACTGAAATACTTTCTAAATATTGTAACAATCAAATTATAAACAATTTACTATAAGAATTTTACCTTTCTTATAACTGTAAAATAAGTATGATTATACTTAGTGACAGTAAAATATTGGCATTATTTCATATAACTAACGACAGAGACTTTTCTCGTTAACGTCCACTGAGCAGCTCAGAGACAACATTCAAATGTGTGCAGACTCATTACAACTTCAGCTTTGAGCACAAAGCGATTTCGTCCGTCTACGAAAAAGTGGTCTTGTTTCAATTCAACAAAATTATATTAATGATTTATGTTGAGAGCTATAAATCCATCTGAGAACATCACAGCGAGGTGAAACTATTATTGTTGCATCTGCTAGACTCTCCCATTTCACATGCATGCACTTTTGCATGGGCTATAGAGCCCCACAGTAGAGGTGTCATAATACCCATAAAACCTAGCGGTCAAACAGGGAAATGGTTCCAATAGTTTTTCCACCATCATTTTTCCCATAGGGGATTTTAGAAACACTTAAAATAAGGACTGTGTTTTGTGTAGGCTTATCCTGGCGTGAAATTTTTAGAACCATGTAAATCTCTCTCGGACAAGGTGACTTTAATCAATATATTCGGATCTATTTACTCTCAAATCCCTGCAAGCTCCTGCATGTCATCTCTACCTGACACTTTGCTAACAGGTACTGTATCAATTTAAAACACGCAACAAAACTGTTCACAGAATTCTCCATTTAATAATTTTTGGGCAATTTATTCATTACTACATTTAGCTAACATTAGATAGTTAATCCAGAGATTCTTGCCTTTGCCTCGATTCGTCAGTCTCATCCAGATCATCATTTATATTTTTGTCATTTAGCAGACGCTCTTATCCAGAGCGACTTACAGTTAGTGAGTGTGTAACAGTGTTGCTTCCGTCCCTCTCCTCGCCCCTACCTGGGCTTGAACCAGGGACCCTCTGCACACATCGACAACAGTCACCCTCGAAGCACCGTTACCCGTCGCGGCCCTTGCAGAGCAAGGGAAACAACTACTTCAAGGTCTCAGAGCGAGTGACGTCACCGATTTAAATGCTACTAGTGCGCACCGCTAACTAGCTAGCCATTTCACACCTGTTACAAGTGCATACATTTTCATACTGGCCCCCCATGGGAAACGAACCCACAACCCTGGCGTTGCAAGCGCCATGCTCTACCAACTGAGCTACAGGGGATTAGTTATTTATGATAGCCACATTAGCAGCTAATTAGCGTTTCATTTTTGAGGGGGATAAATACAGGCAAATTTATTGATAAAAGTCACCTTGTCCATAGATTTACACAGTTATCAAAACGTCAGGCCAGGGTAAACCTACACAAAACACAGTCCTTATGTTAAGTGTTTCTAAAATCTGCTATGGGAAAAATGAATGGTGGAAAATCAATTGGAAATATTTCCCTGTTTGACCGCTAGGTTCTATGGGTAGCAGTCTAAACACATTAATTTTACCCCCTCAGCCCTCGTTCTAGTCACTTTCCCTCGGGGGAATCCCCATTGAAACCGGATGCAGTTTGATTGGCACCTTAAGTGGAGGTCCAATTCACAAACGTTGCCCCCTCGGCCCCCGATTTAGCTTGAGGGAGCGAGTGAAGAACTTTGATCACTTGTGGAGTTGATATGACCCACAATTCAATGCAAACTATAGTCACGTGTCAAACTCTGGTGGCCGCGAAGTGTCAAATGTAATCAGGGCTGCATTTTCGGCATGTGAGACAAAATTATGACGCTAGCTTGCTAAAAAATATATATATATACAGTACCAGTCAAAAGTTTGGACACACCT
This sequence comes from Coregonus lavaretus, assembly GCF_964263955.1. Taxonomy (NCBI): domain Eukaryota; kingdom Metazoa; phylum Chordata; class Actinopteri; order Salmoniformes; family Salmonidae; genus Coregonus; species Coregonus lavaretus. The sequence goes on along the minus strand of NC_139993.1, from coordinate 54,766,119 downwards.
ACTCATTCCAGGGTGTTTCTTTATTTTTACTATTTTCTACATTGTAGAATAATAGTGAAGACATCTAAACTATGAAATAACACATATGGAATCATGTAGTAACCAAAAAAGTGTTGTTGTCCTCTGGAGGATAGCTAAAATTGTCCCTTTCCTAAATTAGCCATGGATGGAGATAGGGATTTGGACTTGTGGTTTTACTTAATTCGTCATACTGGCCAATGCTTATAACTCAGATTCTGATCCAACCATTAATTCATACATTGTGCCCCTGGCCTGAGAGGATGGAAGTTCATGTAGTAGATGGAAGCTAGATGTAGTAGGCTAATGTTAACTTGATGGCTCAACGTTGCCCATGAAATGAAGTTAGGCTAGCGAGCAAACATTTTAGCCTGGTAGCATAGGGCAACAAAAACTAAAAGCATGTACTGTATGACAGTCATAGACCGTTTCTTCAACACGAAAGAGGAGGATGGCATTGGCATTTCTCTACAAGTAGGGTGAGTCAACATGTTCTTTCTACTTGCAAGCACACACACACACACACACACACACACACACACACACACACACATAAACACACACAAACACATTCACTACCATGGACAGCCACATCCTATTTAGCTTACGTTGATTGGACTAAATCGTTTTTGGTATCTTTTAGTTGTCACTGTTTTAGACTAAGTATAGGTGATTTGATGATGTTGAAATGGTGCTGGAATAGTGGAGGCAGCTCCTGCTTTCTTTGTGACTTGCAGTAGCCTAACTCTCCGTGGTTCTAAATCAATGGATGTTTAGTAGTCAGAAAATGTCGGAAACGTTAACTTCTTGTAGGTCATGTAACTGTTTATTAAATGCAATATGATTTGTGGACTTCACTGGACAATGTTGCTCTCCAGTTTTGTGATGAGAAACAGGTGTGGTTTAATTTATTCTGATACTGTGTCTTCTTATTGTCTCGGCCTTAGGCCTATATATCATGGTGTCATGGCATATGAACTAACAGGTTATAGAGCAAACAACGCAATTATCACAACACATAGGTTGTAATGTTGCTATTATTTCCTCGCTTGGCTTCCCCAGTGATTTTACCCACGCACCGTTACTGCTGAAATTGTAAGACTTTGTCAAGCAACTAGTTATTGACCCCCCCCCCCCCCCCCCCCACCACACACACATATCATTTAGCATGATTTCTGTGTTAATATGGAGGAATCAAAAATAATATATCTTATGTATACTAGTGTTAAGCAACTTAGCTGAAAATGTCGACTCAATAGTAAACTTTGTGAGGGGGAGTTTGTTTCTCCCATTCTTCTCTTCAGATCCTCTCAAGATCTGTCAGGTTGGATGGGGAGTGTCGCTGCACAGCTATTGTCAGGTCTCTCCAGAGATGTTCGATTGGGTTCAAGTCCGGGCTCTGGCTGGGCCACTCAAGGACATTCAGAGACTTGTCCCGAAGCCACTTCTGCGTTGTCTTGGCTGTGTGGTTAGGGTCGTTGTCCTGTTGGAAGGTAAACCTTCGCCCCAGTCTGAGGTCCTGAGCAGGTTTTCATCAAGGATCTCTCTGTACTTTGCTCCGTTCATCTTTCCCTCAACCCAGTCCCTGCCACTGAAAAACATCCCCACAGCATGATGCTGCCACCACCATGCTTCACCATATGGATGGTGCCATGTTTCCTCCAGACGTGACACTTGGCATTCAGGCCAAAGAGTTCAATCTTGGTTTCATCAGTCCAGAGAATCTTGTTTCTCATGGTCTGAGAGTCCTTTAGGTGCCTTTTGGCAAACTCCAAGCGGGCTGTCATGTGCCTTTTACTGAGGAGTGGCTTCCGTCTGGCCACTCTACCATAAAGGCTGCAGAGATGGTTGTCCTTATGGAAAGTTCTCCCATCTCCACAAAGGAACTCTGGAGCTCTGTCAGAGTGACCATCGGGTTCTTGGTCACCTCCCTGACCAAGGACCTTCTCCCCTGATTTCTCAGTTTGGCCGAGTGGCCATTCATTTAAGAATGATGGAGGCCACTGTGTTCTTGGGGAACTTCAATGCTGAAAAAAAAAATTGGTACCCTTCCCCAGATCTGTGCCTCAACACAATCCAGTCTCGGATCTCTACGGACAATTCCTTTGACTTCATGGCTTGGTTTTTGCTCTGACATGCAATGTCAACTGTGGGACCTTATATAGACAGGTGTGTGCCTTTCCAAATCATGTCTAATCAATTGAATTTACCACAGGTGGACTCCAATCAAGTTGTAGAAACATCTCAAGGATGATCAATGGAAACAGGATGCACCTGAGATCAATTTCGTCTCATAGCAAAGGGTCTGAATACTTATGTAAATAAGTACATTTGTGTAAAAAAAAAAAAAAACATGTAAAAAAAAAACATTTGTATTTTATTTATTTTATTGTGTAAACATTTCTAAAACCCTTTTTTCGCTTTGGCATTCTGGGGTATTGATGAGAAAAAAAATGTTTAATCCATTTTAGAATAAGGTTGTAACGTATCAAACTTTGGAAAAAGTAAAGGGGTCTGAAGTCAAGGGGTTTGTGTGTGCTCCCATAGGATCGTCCTGTGGCACTTCTGGTGAGCAAAACAGAGCAGAGCAGAACAGAACAGAGGCTCAGATGTGAATGCAAAATGTACGATTATTATTATGATTCACCTTCTAAATTTAAACATCTCTTTCTCTTCAATTTGGTAATATCATGCACACTGAGATGTGTGGGTTTGAAAAATCCCCATTTTGAAATTAATCTTCTTTTGAATAGGGCTATCTGCTTTGATGTGCTTAAAGTATTAGGATGGGTACCTACTCATCAGTTAAGAGGATAATGCTAGGGAGAAGTTTTAAACTGACGGTGTGTGTGTGTGTGTGTCTTTCTCGACTGGAGCCAGTCCTGGATTCTTATCAGTTCAGACCTGCTATCTGCTATCAGTCACTTAGGAACATTCAAAGGAACATTGAAAGGGAATTTAACGGTCGATGTTTAGCCATATATAGCTGTATCCATATCTTAAACACAGGACTGGACCACAGAGCAATGATCCTATTCATTCAAACCAGCAGCTATCTATAGTAGGAGAGGCAGAAACATTATTAATGGAGTTTGTATACTCTGAGTCAATATTCATGTCCTAATAAGGAGTTCCCCTCGACCACGCCCACAAATTGGGGAAAACAAACATTCTTTCCTGTTGACCCCCATTGTAAAATAGCCAACTTCGTCGTAGATTTTTTGTTATACAGAAATAACAAAACATACCAAAAAGCTGCTCTGTTGTTCAATGTATATGGTCAATCAGGTAAAAAATCCCAACCTAGCTTAATGTTCAGGTCGGTAGCTAACTAGCACTTACAGTGGGGGAAAAAAGTATTTAGTCAGCCACCAATTGTGCAAGTTCTCCCACTTAAGAAGATGAGAGAGGCCTGTAATTTTCATCATAGGTACACGTCAACTATGACAGACAAAATGAGGAAAAAAAATCCAGAAAATCACATTGTAGGATTTTTAATGAATTTATTTGCACATTATGGTGGAAAATAAGTATTTGGTCAATAACAAAAGTTTCTCAATACTTTGTTATATACCCTTTGTTGGCAATGACACAGGTCAAACGTTTTCTGTAAGTCTTCACAAGGTTTTCACACACTGTTGCTGGTATTTTGGCCCATTCCTCCATGCAGATCTCCTCTAGAGCAGTGATGTTTTGGGGCTGTCGCTGGGCAACACGGACTTTCAACTCCCTCCAAAGATTTTCTATGGGGTTGAGATCCGGAGACTGGCTAGGCCACTCCAGGACCTTGAAATGCTTCTTACGAAGCCACTCCTTCGTTGCCCGGGCGGTGTGTTTGGGATCATTGTCATGCTGAAAGACCCAGCCACGTTTCATCTTCAATGCCCTTGCTGATGGAAGGAGGTTTTCACTCAAAATCTCACGATACATGGCCCCATTCATTCTTTCCTTTACACGGATCAGTCGTCCTAGTCCCTTTGCAGAAAAACAGCCCCAAAGCATGATGTTTCCACCCCCATGCTTCAAAGTAGGTATGGTGTTCTTTGGATGCAACTCAGCATTCTTTGTCCTCCAAACACGACGAGTTGAGTTTTTACCAAAAAGTTCTATTTTGGTTTCATCTGATCATATGACATTCTCCCAATCCTCTTCTGGATCATCCAAATGCACTCTAGCAAACTTCAGACGGGCCTGGACATGTACTGGCTTAAGCAGGGGGACACGTCTGGCACTGCAGGATTTGAGTCCCTGGCAGCGTAGTGTGTTACTGATGGTAGGCTTTGTTACTTTGGTCCCAGCTCTCTGCAGGTCATTCACTAGGTCCCCCCGTGTGGTTCTTGGATTTTTGCTCACCGTTCTTGTGATCATTTTGACCCCACGGGGTGAGATCTTGCGTGGAGCCCCAGATCGAGGGAGATTATCAGTGGTCTTGTATGTCTTCCATTTCCTAATAATTGCTCCCACAGTTGATTTCTTCAAACCAAGCTGCTTACCTATTGCAGATTCAGTCTTCCCAGCCTGGTGCAGGTCTACAATTTTGTTTCTGGTGTCCTTTGACAGCTCTTTGGTATTGGCCATAGTGGAGTTTGGAGTGTGACTGTTTGAGGTTGTGGACAGGTGTCTTTTATACTGATAACAAGTTCAAACAGGTGCCATTAATACAGGTAATGAGTGGAGGACAGAGAAGCCTCTTAAAGAAGAAGTTACAGGTCTGTGAGAGCCAGAAATCTTGCTTGTTTGTAGGTGACCAAATACTTATTTTCCACCATAATTTGCAAATAAATTCATTAAAAATCCTACAATGTGATTTTCTGGAGAAAAAAAATCTCAATTTGTCTGTCATAGTTGACGTGTACCTATGATGAAAATTACAGGCCTCTCTCATCTTTTTAAGTGGGAGAACTTGCACAATTGGTGGCTGACTAAATACTTTTTCCCCCCACTGTATCATAGACGCTTGCTGAAAAACTTTAATGAGCAAGCCTTCCTTCATGACCTGGTCTCTGTAAATTGGTGTAGAATCAGCTTGATCCCCTCAGTTGAAGATGCTTGGACCTTATAGCCAATTGCCACCCAAACTACGACTATCTGAAATATGAAAATGATCAATAAATCGGCAGGTAGCCTAACATTATGTTCTGGCAAAGACACGTCTAAAGACGCGTGTGTGTGTGTGTGTGTGTGTGTGTGTGTGTGTGGTGTGTGTGTGCTTGCGTACAAGTAGAAAAAACATGTTGACTCACCCTACTTGTAGAGAAACACCAATGCCGTCCTCCGCTCTTTCATGTTGCCTAAACGGTCTATGACTCTATCATACTTTTAGTTTTTGTTGTCTTAGGCTACCTGGCTAAAATACTTGCTCACTAGCCTAACTTCCTTTCATGGTCAATGATATGCCAGGCCAGCTAGTTAACATTAGCATACTACATCTAGCTACATGTTGAACTTCCATCCTCACAGGCCAGGGGCACAATGTATGAAAGTATGGTTGGATCAGAATCAGAGTTAGAATCATTGGCCAGTACGGCGAATTAAGTAAAACCACAAGTCCAAGTCCCTTTCTCAATTCATGGCTAATTTAGGAAAGGGACGATTTTAGCTAGCTAGCTAGCCACCGGAGGACAACAACACAAGGAGATGCAACAAAGTTTTTTCTGTCAATAATGACGTTTGGCTTGTGATGTGATTGGTCTGAAGCTAAATCCAAACTGGCTTCCCTTGACACTTTATTTTGGTGCACCGGGACCATTCACAGCTGAGCATGCTATAGTTTTGGCAAGTCGGTTAGGACATCTAATTTGTGCATGACACAAGTAATTTTTTCCAACAATTGCTTACAGACAGACTATTTAACTTATAATTCACTGTATCACAATTCCAGTGGGTCAGAAGTTTACATACACTAAGTTGACGGTGCCTTTAAACAGCTTAGAAAATTCCAGAAAAGGATGTAATGGCTTTGGAAGCTTCTGATAGGCTAATTGACACCATTTGAGTCAATTGGAGGTGTACCTGTGGATGTATTTCAAGGCCTACCTTCAAACTCAGTGCCTCTTTGCTTGACATCATGGGAAAATCAAAGGAAATCAGCCAAGACCTCAGAAAATAAATTGTAGACCTCCACAAGTCTGGTTCATCCTTGGGAGCAATTTCCAAACGCCTGAAGGTACCACGTTCATCTGTACAAACAATAGTACGCAAGTATAAACACCATGGGACCACGCAGCCATCATACCACTCAGGAAGGAGACGCGTTCTGTCTCCTAGAGATGAACGTACTTTGGTGCGAAAAGTGCAAATCAATCCCAGAACAACAGCAAAGGACCTTGTAAAGATGCTGTAGGAAACAGGTACAACATTATCTATATACACAGTAAAATAAGTCCTATATCGACATAACCTGAAAGGCCGCTCAGCAAGGAAGAAGCCATTGCTCCAAAACTGCCATAAAAAAGCCAAACTACGGTTTGCAACTGCACATGGGGACAAAGATTGTACTTTTTGGAGAAATGTCCTCTGGTCTGATGAAACAAAAATAGAACTGTTTGGCCATAATGATCATCATTAGGTTTGGAGGAAAAAGGGGGATGCTTGCAAGCTGAAGAACACCATCCCAACCGTGAAGCACGGGGGTGGCAGCATCATGCTGTGGGGGTGCTTTGCTGCAGGAGGGACTGGTGCACTTCACAAAATAGATTGCATCATGAGGAAGGAAAATTATGTGGATATATTGAAGCAACATCAAGACATCAGTCAGGAAGTTTAAGCTTGGTCGCAAATGGGTCTTCCAAATGGACAATGACCCCAAGCATACTTCCAAAGTTGTGGCAAAATGGCTTAAGGACAACAAAGTCAAGGTATTGGAGTGGCCATCACAAAGCCCTGACCTCAATCCTATAGAAAATGTGAGGGCAGAACTGAAAAAGCGTGTGCAAGCAAGGAGGCTTACAAACCTGACTCAGTTACCCCAGCTCTGTCAGGAGGAATGGGCCAAAATTCACCCAACGTATTGTGGGAAGCTTGTGGAAGGCTACCTGAAACGTTTGACCCAAGTTAAACAATTTAAAGGCAATGCTACCAAATACTAATTGAGTGTATGTAAACTTCTGACCCACTGGGAATGTGATGAAAGAAATAAAAGCTGAAATAAATCACTCTCTCTACTATTATTCTGACATTTCACATTCTTAAAATAAAGTAGTGATCCTAACTGACCTAAGACAGGGAATTTTTACTAGGATTAAATGTCAGGAATTGTGAAAAACTGAGTTTAAATGTATTTGGCTAAGGTGTATGTAAACTTCTGACTTCAACTGTACATGTTATTCAATCATTTCATCCAAACTGCTTGTGCGAGTCAACATGAGTTTGCTTCTATTTTAGACGCTGGACGCGCTGCAAATCCCGCCTCTCCCATCTCTTCATTTTTTTTAGGAGCATATTCCCACGTGGGTGATTAAAAGATGAACAAGGTCAACACTCCAGTCCAGTTGGTTGCGGTAATGCACCTTAAAGTTGGTTGCCAACCTCCATATAAAATCCACAGAAGAAGAAGAAGACTGAACAAGGAGAGATTACTAGAAACTAATTTGGTTTCCCCTTTTATTTGTGAATTAATTGTTGGAGTAGATAACACACAATTTTGTGTGATTCAAAATGGGTCAAAATTCTACAAAGATCCAGCAAAAAAAAGGACCTTGTACATTACAGGTAAAATAACAAATCAATGTTTATATCCCAGCACAAATTAGCTAGCAACAGCAAGCTAGCTAGCTAAATATCCATTCATGTTTCATATGTGTTTCTACCTGTCCCAAATGTAATATAGCTGGTTAAGAGTTCGTTTTGATATTTCAACCTGTGTGCCCTGATCGCATCTGGTGTGGATGGACAAAATCAACATGCGTGCAATGGCACACGCGGACGCATACACGTGTAGTCAGCATCACCAGAGGCGTTCATGACAGCAGTAGCGGTGCGTGGATAAAATAACTGGGGAAGCCAAGTCAAGCCAGTAAAAAAGCCTGTGTTGTGATATTTTAGTTGTTTGCTCTGTAATCCATTTGTTCATACAACTTTGTGACATACAACAAGGCTGTGACAACAAAAAGACAACAGTCACACAATGGCGGAATAAATTCAACTACACATATGTTTGTTTCATCACAAAACCGGAGAGCAACATCTGTCCTGTGAAGTCCACAAAGCAAATATTGCATGTAACAAACAGTAATATGACCTGCAGCATGGTTAAGCAAGGTAATGTTTTTGACAGTTTACTAAACAAATACTGATTTAGAACCAAAGTTACCATAAGTTAGCACAAAGACAGGAGCACTGCCTCTGCTATTCCAGCACATTTAAACTTCATCAAATCAACAAGGCTATATATAGTATGCATGGTTTAATACAATGAAAACAAACTTAAAGATACCAAAAAACGATTTAGTCCAAATGTTGCTAAATATCATGTGGCAGTGTGTGTGTGTGTGTGTGTGTGTGTGTGTGTGTGTGTGTGTGTGTGTGTGTATGTGTATGTGTATGTGTGTGTGTATGTGTGTGTGTGTGTGTGTGTGTGTGTGCTTTCATGCTCAAGTAAAACACTTTTTTTGGACTCACCCTACTTGTAGATTAGTTGAACGCCAATGCCATCCTCCTCTCTTTCATGTTGGCAAAACGGTCTATGGCTCTGTACGCTTTTAGTTTTCATTGGCTACCTAGCTAAAATTAATACCAGCTAAGCTAGTTAACGTGAGCCTACATCTAGGCTACATATTGAACTTCAATCATCTCAGGCCATTGGCACAATACAGTGTATTCGGAAAGTATTCAGACCCCTTCACTTTTTACACATTTTGTTACGTTACAGCCTTATTCTTAAATTGATTAAATATTTTTTCCCCTCATCAATCTACACACAATACCCCATAATAACAAAGCGAAAATAGGTTTTTAGACATTTTTGCAAATGTATATAAAAAAAATTTTTTAAAGGCACACACCTGTCTATATAAGGTCCCACAGTTGACAGTGCATGTCAGAGCAGAAACCAAGCCATGAGGTCGAAGGAATTGTCCGTAGGCGCCGAGACAGGATTGTGTCGAGGTACAGATCTGGGGAAGCATACCAAAAATGTTTTGCAGCATTGAAGTTCCCCAAGAACACAGTGGCCTCCATCATTCTTAAATGGAATAAGTTTGGAACCACCAAGACTCTTCCTAGAGCTGGCCCCCGGCCAAACTGAGCAATAAGGGGAGAAGGGTCTTGGTCAGGGAGGTGACCAAGAACCCGATGGTCACTCTGACAGAGCTCCAGAGTTCCTCTGTGGAGATGGGAGAACCTTCCAGAAGGACAACCATCTCTGCAGCACTCCACCAATCAGGCCTTTATGGTAGAGTGGCCAGACGAAAGCCACTCCTCAGTAAAATACACATGACAGCCGGTTTGGAGTTTGCCAAAAGGCACCAAAAGACTCTCAGACCATGAGAAACAAGATTATCTTTGGCCTGAATGCCAAGCATCACGTCTGGAGGAAACCAGGCACCATCTTACGGTGAAGCATGGTGGTGGCAGCATCATGCTGTGGGGATATTTTTCAGTGGCAGGGTCTGTGAGACTAGTCAGGGTTAAGGGAAAGATTAACGGAGCAAAGTACAGAGCGATCCTTGATGAAAACCTGCTCCAGAGCGCTCAGGACCTCAGACTTGGGTGAAGGTTCATCTTCCAACAGGACAACGACCCTAAGCACACAGCCAAGACAATGCAGGAGTGCCTTCGGGACAAGTCTCTGAATGTCCTTGAGTGGCCCAGCCAGAGCCCAGACTTGAACCCGATTAAACGTCTCTGGAGATACCTGAAAATAGCTGTGCAGCGATGCTCCCCATCCAAACTGACAGAGCTTGAGAGGATCTGCAGAGAAGAATGGGAGAAACTCCCCAAATACAGGTGTGCCAAGCTTGTAGCGTCATACCCAAGAAGACTTGAGGCTGTAATCGCTGCCAAAGGTGCTTCAACAAAGTACTGAGTAAAGGGTCTGAGTACTTATGTAAATGTGATATTTCAGTTTATTTGTAATACATTTTTTTTAAAATTCTAAACAACTATTTTTGCTTTGTCATTATGGGGTATTGTGTGTAGATTGATGAGGGGGGAAAACAATTTAATCCATTTTAGAATAAGGCTGTAATGTAACAAAATGTGTGGAAGGTCAAGGGGTCTGAATACTTTCCAAATTCACTGTATATGAATTTATGGTTATATCATAATCGCGTCATAATCATTGGCCTGTACAGAGGATTCCACAAGTCCAAATCCCCATCTCCATCCATGGCTTAGGAAAGGGCCGATTTAGCAAGGTAGCTACTGCAGGACATCAACACAAGCAGACCAGAAACAGACAAATTTTTCTGACAATGATGACGTATGCTTAGGATGTGATTTGATTGGTGTGAAGCCAAACCCAAACTGGACTGACTTGGGGGTGTTTTGCTGCGCCACAGTTGAGCTCAGCTCAATGCTGATTGGCTAATTATTTTATACTTTTTTTTTATCAAGGGAGGCCAAATGCTTGATGGCATCAATCAATCAAATGCTACAGCGGCAAAATGTCATACTCTTTTGTACCAAACAGCATCAGATACATTGGCTACACATTCTGAGACAGGGGTGCGCTGTTTCCCTCAAATGATTTCTCCAGTGAGATTTTAGCCATTTGCGAAATGACAGAAAAATTATGAAAACACAGAGAGACGAAAGATACATGATTTAATCATTGTTATTTTTTATTGGTCAAATATTTGTGGAAGCCAGGCTTCCCTTGGCATCCATGAAAACATGCCACTGCATGACACGCAGGTTAAAAAACCAAAACCAACTGAGAAACAACTAAACTCAGCAAAAAAAGAAACATTTATAAAAATCCAAATAACTTCACAGATCTTCATTGTAAAGGGTTTAAACACTGTTTCCATGCTTGTTCAATGAACCATAAACAATTAATGAACATGCACCTGTGGAACGGTCGTTAAGACACTAACAGCTTACAGACGGTAGGCAATTAAGGTCACAGTTATGAAAACTTAGGACACTAAAGAGGCCTTTCTACTGACTCTGAAAAACACCAAAAGAAAGATGCCCAGGGTCCCTGCTCATCTGCGTGAACGTGCCTTAGGCATGCTGCAAGGAGGCATGAGGACTGCAGATGTGGCCAGGGCAATAAATTGCAATGTCCGTACTGTGAGACACCTAAGACAGCGCTACAGGGAGACAGGACGGACAGCTGATCGTTCTCGCAGTGGCAGACCACGTGTAACAACACCTGCACAGGATCGGTACATCCGAACATCACACCTGCGGGACAGGTACAGGATGGCAACAACAACTGCCCGAGTTACACCAGGAACACACAATCCCTCCATCAGTGCTCAGACTGTCCTCAATAGGCTGAGAGAGGCTTGAGATGAGGGCTTGTAGGCCTGTTGTAAGGCAGGTCCTCACCAGACATCACTGCCAACAACGTCACCTATGGGTCGCGGTTTTGTCTCACCAGGGGTGATGGTCGGATTCGCGTTTATCGTTGAAGGAATGAGTGTTACACCGAGGCCTGTACTCTGGAGCGGGCTCCTGAGTGGCGCAGTGGTCTAAGGCACTGCATCGCAGTGCTAACTGTGCCACTAGAGATCCTGGTTCGAATCCAGGCTCTGTCGCAGCCGGCCGCGACCGGGAGACTCATGGGTGACGCACAATTGGCCCAGCGTTGTCCAGGGTAGGGGAGGGAATGGCCGGCAGGGATGTAGCTCAGTTGATAGAGCATGGCGTTTGCAACGCCAGGGTTGTGGGTTCGATTCCCACGGGGGGCCAGTATAAAAAAAAACATGTATTCACTAACTGTAAGTCGCTCTGGATAAGAGCGTCTGCTAAATGACTAAAATGTAAATGTAATTTGGAGGTGGAGGGTCCGTCATGGTCTGGGGCGGTGTGTCACAGCATCATCGGACTGAGCTTGTTGTCATTCTCAATGCTGTGCGTTACAGGGAAGACATCCTCCTCCCTCATGTGGTACCCTTCCTGCAGGCTCATCCTGACATGACCCTCCAGCATGACAATGCCACCAGCCATACTGCTCATTCTGTGCGTGATTTCCTGCAAGACAGGAATGTCAGTGTTCTGCCATGGCCAGCGAAGAGCCCGGATCTCAATCCCATTGAGCACGTCTGGGACCTGTTAGATCGGAGGGTGAGGGCTAGGGCCATTCCCCCCAGAAATGTCCTGGAACTTGCAGGTGCCTTGGTGGAAGAGTGGGGTAACATCTCACAGCAAGAACTGGCAAATCTGTTGCAGTCCATGAGAAGGAGATACACTGCAGTACTTAATGCAGCTGGTGGCCACACCCCCTTTGTTCAGGGACACATTATTCAATTTCTGCTAGTCACATGTCTGTGGAACTTGTTCAGTTTATGTCTCTGTTGTTGAATCTTGTTATGTTCATACAAATATTTACACATGTTAAGTTTTCTGAAAATAAACACAGTTGACAAAGAGAGGACATTTCTTTTTTTGCTGAGTTTATATTAATTTGGGGACAGGTTGAAACACATAGGAAACATTAATGGACATTATGCTAAGCTTGCTGTTGCTAGCTAATTTATCCTGGGAGATAAACATGGGTTGTTATTTTACTTGAAATGCATATGGTCCTTTTTTTTGCTTGATCTTTGTAGAATTTTGACCCATTTTGAGTCACACAAAATTGTGTGTTCTCTACTCCGACAATTCATCCACAGATAAAAGGGGAAACCTAGTAAGTTTTTAGTTAAGTTTCTTTGATTAACCTCTCCTCGTTCATTCTTCTTCTTCTTTTTCTTCTGTGGATTTTATATGGTGGTTGGCAACCAAATTTAAGGTGCATTACCGCCACCAACTGGACTGGAGTGTGGACCTCATTCATCTTTCAATCACCTACGTGGGTATATGCTTGTAAAAACCAATGGGTAGATGGGAGAGGCGGGACTTGCAGTGCACGAGCAGTTTGGATTAAATTATTGAATAACATGTATGTACACACTTATTTTGCAACGCTCACGCATGCAATGCGGGTGGTCTGGTCAGCATGTAATCTGGATATGCACGCCCGCCTTTGCGTGCTAATGTTGATCACTGGTCATTGGTCAACAATCAAGACGCACAACTTGTTGGTTCGGAAGCACAGATTATACGTTTTTTTGACAACAATTTGGTGCAATACCGTAGGCCTATATTAGAAACCAGATCAAATAGGCAAAGGTAAAAATATAAAATGTATGTATATGTAGCCAATTAAAATATGTATGAATAATTCCCATTCAGTTTCATACTCGTGACCCATCCCAAACCTTCTCCACTTTGAGAACCACTGCGCTAGCTCACCCGACCTGTATTAATTGACAGTTTGCTGGTCCAATCAGAGGGCAGAGTGTGCGTTTCCCTAGCCAATCTGTTGCACGTTTTTTTTTGCAATGTGCGATGCTGCGGCTACTGTCTCTGGCTGCGTGGAGAGTAATCCACAGAGACTTTGTGCCACAAAATGAGTGACAAAACATTACAAAACCTGGCCAGATAATTTCAAGTCATCAGTCTCAAGTCAAAGTCGAGTCCCGAGGCTCAAGTCTTAAGTTATTTTATTTTCTATCAAGTCGAGTCTCAAGTCATCACATTTGTGACTGGAGTCAGACTTGAGTCCAAGTCATATGACTCAAGTCCACAACTCTGGTATTGGTGTTTCTGAGGGGTCTTTGGACTGTAGGAACCTCTCTCATCCAGATGAAACAGTCTTATATTCAGCTGGCCCTACCCCGGATCTTGTGTTAAATGCTCTACAACAAAGCTTTCTTAGTGTCCAGCAAGCTTTCTCTGCCCTTAACCTTGTTCTGAACACCTCCAAAACAAAGGTTATGTGGTTCAGGAAGAAGAGTCACTGCATTCTATACTCCTCTCCTCTGTAAACTGGCCATCTCTGTATACCCTGCGCCAGTGGCGGCTCCTGAAAAAATTCTCAGGAGGGGCAATTTTTCTGATGATTTAGGTGACCTACACACATTTAAAAAAAGATATGTCCAGCAACAACATGAAGACAGGGGCAGCATATAAGTCAATACCAGAAGCATTTATTGACTGATCTCAAAAGTGTTGGCTTACCAGGGTTGGTGGAGCCCTCAGTTTCATCTTTGCCTCGCAAAGCTAACTCAAACACTCCGCAAAACTTCACACACTGGATTAGCCGGCTGAGGATGTGGCGGTTCTTGCTAATGTCGTAGTAAATATATTTGTTATAGTGAATATGGAATATGATATGTTGAGTAAAATGTTGTGCTAAGATCTATTTAGGTCAGGAGCTGGTTATAAGTTCTGTTCCTATCCAATAACAATGGACAAAAGGGTCCTATCTTGTCAGCCTTGTCAGCAGGTGGCCAAGGACAACACCCACGCCATAGGCCTCTCAGTTCTTCCAACTCACGAGTTCTTGCTCTGAGGACACACACACACACAAACACACACACACACACATCATCACTGTTAAACACACACACACACACACACATCATCACTGTTAAACACACACACACACACACACACACACAAAAATCCCCTCTCTTAGGCTGAACATTTGAAGACAGAGAACCCGACTCAGAGCCAATGCAACAGTGACAGTAGCCTGCAGGGGACCTCGCCCAACTCATCAGGACCAATCAGAAGATCAGAACTACTAGATTAAACCTACTTCATTTATTGCATAAAATGTCTGCACACAATGTTTCGGGGCTCTCTTCAGATAATAATAATAATAATAATAATAATAATATGCCATTTAGCAGACGCTTTTATCCAAAGCGACTTACAGTCATGCGTGCATACATTTTTGTGTATGGGTGGTCCCGGGGATCGAACCCACTACCTTGGCGTTACAAGCACCATGCTCTACCAGCTGAGCTACAGAAAGTGGATACTCATGGATGCGCATTGCAATTGTAAAATGTCAACACAATTGGAGACACCACGTCATTTTTGGAGACATGTTATTGACAGTAAACTATTGTAGATGCGACTGCTAACTAAATAAAACATTTTAGCTGGCTAGCTAATCATCTTAGCTAAATGTGGGGCAAACAATTCAGTTATTTACCGTTAATTTGAGGGATTGGGGTGAAAGAAATCGAGTTACATAGTGATACTTTACGATATACTGTATTGACAATATCGCAATATTTTAGCGCTAGTTGGCTGTACCTGCACCAAAACACCATTATTGTTCCTTCATAGCTTGTTCTCAATCTTTTCACATTGGGAGCCAATTTGTTTTCAGCACTTTTATTTCCATGACTGATCAAAACTCGTTCTCATGGCTTTCTGATCCCTCTGCAACAGACATATGGTGCGCAATAAAATCACAGTATCGAATCGCAATACGTATAGAATCATGAGATTTGCAATGCTGATGCATATATCTTATCGTGAGGTTCCTGGCAATTCCCAGCCCAAGTTCATTTGCCACAACAAATCTCTTCGCTAGCAAACGCGATGTCTTCTCCAAAACGGCAATGTGTCTCCAGCAATGTTTACTTTTTTGACGTTCTATGGCATCTCCAATTTCCAAGCATATATGACCACATGTAATATTTTGGTAAGTGATGCAAATAGTGAACTATGTAGGGCCAGGATGTAAAATATATGTAGCTGCAGCAATTTCTCTTATCTGATATGGTAAGTAATGGGGCTTAATTTATAGCTCCCTAAGAGTTTGACGAACGGGTCCGTGAACGCGATTCCAGATATATTTACCTCTGAATAAACTGCCTTTATTACACCATATCCACATCCAGTAAACTTGTGATTATCAACACTAACCTCATCGTTGTGGCGGCGGACAGCTAGCCTGTATCCCTCGTCATCCAGTTGAGTGAGTGGCAATGTCTTTTTTCGTTCGTACCAATTTTTGGAAAATCCTCGGGTGTAGGACTTTCCGCCTTTAGTAGAAACCTGTTGAATTATTAAATTTGGTCTGGGAGGTCCTAATTGTTTCGTTGCCAATTTATCTTCATTTGTTCGCCGACAAAAAGGAACTTCTTTCAAACAATCCACTCTTTTCTCAGTTACGTTCATGGTTACGTAACGTATGACGAAAGCGCGTAAGTGCAAGCCCACAGACACCCATTGAGATTGTATTGAAGGCTCTGAAATTTGAAAAAAATAGATTTTACATGGGAGTCTATGACAGACTTCTGGGCGATTTTCAACCTGACTGAAATCGCCCCAAAAGGGGGGGGAGCCATTTGAAGCACGACTTTAGCCTGATTCGACATTTAGTGGCAGTGTGGCACTGTGGCAGATCAGACGTATAGATTACAACACTGATAACTACTGTTGCCGTGATATAATTGATTAGAAAAAAAATCCCTTCCTTTTCCCGTTTGGCAGTGCGTCGCCCATATCGCCCTATTGAACAGGCCGCCCCTGCCCGGCGCAAGACCCACTGGTTGATGATTATTTATAAAACCCTCTTAGGCCTAACTCCCCCCTATCTGAGATACTTACTGCAACACTCATCCTCCACATACAACACCCGTTCTGCCAGTCACATTCTGTTAAAGGTCTCCAAAGCACACACATCACTGGGTCGCTCCTCTTTTCAGTTCGCTGCAGCTAGCGACTGGAATGAGCTGCAAAAAACACTAAAACTGGACAGTTTTATCTCCATCTCTACATTCAAAGAACACACTGAATGTGTTGGGTAAGGTGTTATGAAATGTAATGTCATGTAGTATTTTAAACTGTATGTAACTGTCTTATATTGCTGGACCCCAGGAAGTGTAGCTGCTGTCTTAATAAATACAAATACAAATCATGGACACTCTTTCTGACACTTGTGGCTGCTTCGTGGGATGTATTGTTGTCTCTACCTTTTTGCTCTTCATGCTGTTGTCTGTGCCCAATAATGTTTGTATCATGTTTGTGCTGCTACCATGTTGTGTTGTTGTCATGTTGTGTTGCTACCATGTTGTATTGTCATATTGTGTTGCTGCCATGTTGTGTTGTTGTCTTAGGTCTCTCTTTATGTAGTGTTGTGATGTCTCTCTTGTCGTGATGTGTGTTTTGTCCTACATCTTTATTTTTAATCCCAGCCCACATCCGCACAGGAGGCATTTTGCGTCTCGGTAGGCCGTCATTGTAAATAAGAATTTGTTCTTAATTTACTTGCCAAGTTAAATAAAGGTTAAATACATTTTTTTATTACATTCAATAAAAAGCACTTACTCACTCATGTGGCTGCTAGCACCGTCATGAAAAGCAGCATGAGGGAAGCCCTACAATATTACGTTTTTCTAAGTAGTGAGAACGCTCTGGAGCAGGGAATGTGGAAAAGTAATCTTTAGACATGTACTTTTCAGACAACAAGAAAATGGTGTTGTTAACAGGTCAAGTATTTTCTGTGAGCCAATGGGGTAACCTAGGTAACTACAGGTTGTGGGGCCGCGATGTTCTTATACCGATTGGGACTATCCTGTCCTTAGATCAGCGACCTACTGTACTAAAAGGGTGAGAGACGATGAGACGGAGGAAGGAATGAAGAAAAGAAAGAAGGAAGTATTAAAAGAAGGAATTATTAAAAGAAAGAAAGTATTAGTGAAATAGTTTTTTAAAAAGTAATCTTATAAAGTTCTGAAATGTATCCTCTCTCTCAGATCCATGCCTTGCTTTATGTCCACATGAAGCTGTCTCACAATAGAACATTACAGTACAGCATAGTGGTGATTTATAGCAGCTACAAACTGATAAACAGGTGTTTATCAGAGTCAGGATTCTGACCCTAAAACTTTGCCCCTTCCGCAGGTCTATGTGTGGGTGGATTGGCTTTACGGTCATGGCTGGTATAATTCCTTACAATGCCTTCAGAAAGTATTCATACCCCTTGACTTATTCCACATTTATTGTGTTATAGCCTAAATTCTAAATTGATTAAATATATTTTTTTCCTCACCCATCTACACACAATAACCCATAATGACAAAGTGAAAACATGTTTTTAGAAATGTTTGCACATTTATTGAAAATAAAATACAGAAATATCTCATTTACATACTGTAAGTATTCACACCCCTGAGACAATACTTTGTAAAAGCACCTTTGGCAGCAATTACAGCTGTGAGTCTTTCTGGGTAAGTCTCTAAGAGCTTTCAACACCTGGAGTGTGCAACAATTTCCCATTATTATTTTCAAAATTCTTCAAGCTCTGTCAAATTGGTTGTTGATCATTGCTAGACAACAATACTCAGGTCTTGCCATATATTTTCAAGTAGATTAAAGTAAACTGTAACAGGAACATTCACTGTCTTGGTAAGCTACTCCAGTATAGATCTGGCCTTGTGTTTTAGGTTATTGTCATGCTGAAAGGGTCAATTCATCTCGCTGCGTCTGGTGGAAAACAGACTGAACCAGGTTTTCCTCTAGGATTTTGCCTGTGCTTAACTCCATTCCGTTTCTTTTTTACCCTGAAAAACTCCCCAGTCCTTAAGGATTGTATGCATACCCATAACATGATGCAGCCACCACTACGCTTGAAAATATGGAGAGTGGTACTCAGTAATGTGTTGTATTGGATTTTCCCCAAACATAAAACTTTGTTTTCAGGACAAAAAGTTAATTGCTTTGCCACATTTTCTTGCAGTATTATTTTAGTGCCTTGTTGCAAACAGGATGCATGTTTTTGAATATTTTTTATTCTGTACAGGCTTCCTTCTTTTCACTCTGTCAATTAGGGTAGTATTGTGAAGTAATTACAATGTTGTTGATCCATCCTCAGTTTTCTCCTATCACAGCCATTAAACTGTGTAACTGTTTTAAAGTCACCATTGGCCTCATGGTATAATCCCTGAGCGTTTTCTTTCCTCTCCAGCAACTGAGTTTGGAAGGACGCCTGTATCTTTGTAGTGATTGGGTGTATTGATACACCATCCAAAGTGTAATTAATAACTTCAGCATTCTCATAGTGATATTCAATGTCAGTTGCCCTTCTTTGCGAGGCAATGGAAAACCCCCCTGGTCTTTGTGCTTGAATCTGTGTTTGAAATTCACTGCTCGACTGAGGGACCTTACAGATAATTGTATGTGTGGGGTATGGAGTTGTTGCACGCAGAGTGAATCCATAAAAAGTATTATGTGACTTGTTTAGCACATTTTTACTCCTGAACTTATGTAGGCTTTCCATAACAAAGGTGTTGAATACTTATTGACTCAAGACATTTCAGCTTTTCATTTTTAATTAATTTGTAAAAAAAATTGAAAAACATAATAACACTTTCACATTATGGGGTATTGTGTGAAGGCCAGTGACAACAAATCTATGTTTAATCCATTTTAAATTCAGGCTTTAACACAACAAAATGTCAAAAAACATATACTGAACAAAAAATGAACGTAACATGCAACAATTTCAAAGATTTTGCTGAGTTACGGTTCATAAACGGAAATCACTCAATTGAAATAAATTAATTAGGCCCTTATCTAAGGATTTCACATGACTGGGCAGGGGCACAGCCAGGGGTGGGCCTGGGAGCCAGGCCGACCCACTGGGGAGCCAGGCCGAGCCAATCGGAATGATTTTCTCCCCTCAAAAAGGCTCTATTACAGACAGAAATACTCCTGAGCACACCTCCCCCCTCTGACGATTCCACTGGTGAAGAGACCCGGATGTGGAGGTCCTGGGCTGGCGTGGTTACACGTGGTCCACGGTTGTGAGGCCAGTTGGATGTACTGCCACATTCTGTAAAACGACGTTGGAGGTGGTTTATGGTAGAGAAATAAACATTTAATTATTTGGCAACAGCTCTGGTGGACATTCCTGCAGTCAGCATGCCAATTGCACGCTCCCTCAAAACTTGAGACATCTGTGGCATTGTGTTGTGTGACAAAACTGCACATTTTAAAGTGGCCTTTTATTGTCCCCAGCACAAGGTGCACCTGTGTAATGATCATGCTGTTTAATCAGCTTCTTGATATGTCACACCTGGCAGGTGGATCTATTATCTTCCACTCACCACCCACCGCAAGCACACACACACGCATGTACGCACGCACACACAAACCCCTTGGCACTTTGAGCAGTACACTCGGAGTCAGGACAGGACAGGGCACTCAATTATCCCAAACTTAAGAGGATCCTACCAACCCTGACTCTGGATTTATGACTTTCAATTTACATACTAAATGAGGCAGCGGGCCCACCATAGGTACAATCATTTCCCCAGATTAGTGCTTCTTCAATATTTCTTGTTTAACCTTCTCTACTCCCTGTGTTTGCGTCAAGTCAGAGGTAATCTGATTGGGGTGTACACCACATACACAATTGTAGGAGGAGTATTGTGTGTATGTGTGTGCATGTGTGTGCGTGTGTGCAAGGGGTGTGCATTAATGTGGTATTGTGTGTGTGTGTGTGCATTAATGTGGTATTGATCAGTGTGACTGTGACATTACTATCAGCTGAGACCGAATCAGTGTGTGTGTCCAGGGACAGAGCAGGGACAGATAGAAGGGGGAATGATGGAGGGCCTCATGGAGAATAGTGGTGATCAGTTTGATCGAGTGCCTCATGGAGGATAGTGAAGTGATCCGTTTGATGGAGGGCCTCATGGAGAATAGAGAAGTGTATCAGACCAATTCCATTTAATTGAAGCAAAATCAATACGGCTGAAGCGTCTTATTTACTTCCTCCAAAATACCTGGGCTACTGTATGTCCCAAATTGCACCCTATTTTTTGTGTGTTTATTTTATTCAGATCCCCTTTAGCTGTTGTTGGAGCAGCAGCTACTCTTCCTAGTCCCATAGGGCTCTGGTCAAAAATAGTGCACTATATAGGGAGTAGGGTGCCATTTGGGCCACAGAAGATAGTCTCCCGAGTGGCGCAGTGGTCTAAGGCACTGCATCGCAGTGCTAGCTGTGCCACTAGAGATCCTGGTTCAAATCCAGGCTCTGTCGTAGCCGGCCATGACCGGGAGACCCATGGGGCGGCGCACAATTGGCCCAGCGTCGTCCAGGGTAGGGGAGGGAATGGCCGGCAGGGATGTAGAGCATGGTGTTTGCAACGCCAGGGTTGTGGGTTCGATTCCCACGGGGGGCCAGTATGAAAAATAAAATTAAAATAATAATGTAAGTTGCTCTGGATAAGATATCTCCTGTCTTGGTGCTCTAGTCTAAACATTGTCTGGGGTGTCTAGAGATAGCAGCGTAATGTGATTCACAGCTTAGAAAAATACTTTTAACTTACTACACACCAAAGTAAACGTTTCTCAGATGTTTTCAAACCGCAAAAATCCATGATATGTCCATGTCCCAGGCCATCTGTTTTGTACATCCTGCTCACAGGAAGCTGCTGAGGGGAGGACGGCTCATAATATTGACCGGAACGGAGCAAATGGAATGGCATCAAACACATGGAAACCATGTGTTTGATGTATTTGATACCATTCGACATATTCTGCTCCAGCCATTACCACGAGCCCATCTTTCCCAATTAACCTCTACGGGATCGGTGTCCCGTATACAGGACGGTTGAGCTAACATGCGCTAATGTGATTAGCATGACTGTTGTAAGTAACAGCAAACTTTCCAGACTGTTCTCTCTGCTACCGCACGGCAAGCGGTACCGGAGTGCCAAGTCTAGGTCCAAAATACTTCTCAACAGCTTCTACCCCCAAGCCATAAGACTCCTGAACAGCTAATGTCTACCCAAACTATTTGCACTGCATTCCACTCTATTATAGTCACGACTATAGTAGGCATTGGTTGAAGCTCAGTGTTTTAAATTAAAATCTCCCTACCATAATATCTAAGCCAATATGACACGAATCTCGATGAATCTCGATGAAAGGTCACATATCAACTTAATTGGAGGTACACAACACATTCCCACTCGTCATGAGCTGTATGTCCGTTACCGAGAGCTACATACCAGATGTTTTAACAGGGTCGTTCGCAATTGAGTTTTAAGAGTATTTCTTGCGGCTACCTAGCTCAAATGATAGACACCCGATTAAAACGAGACTATAGCATCCATAAAGTGACCATTGGACTTAAAACATTCCGGATAGACTAACTTTGTAGGTTCAACTTATTTTTTATAAAATATATAATTTATTGCTCTCACGTGCACATTTCCGTCCATTAAGAAACAACGATGTTCTACCTTTTTGTAGCATTTCTGACAATGCTAACATCTTTTTTAGCCGAATCTTACTATAACACCGGGTCAGTGGGCTCGGCAACAACACAGCTGCTTGCACCATGCTGCCAGTCAATAAGAAGTGTATGCGAACAAACCTAGGCTACGGTATATACTGTAGCTAGCTATATGGTGGTATTCAAGCTGAGGTTAATCAATAATTGCAAAAAATACATTTTGATTAGCTAGGTATCTAGCTAGCTAACGTTACCTAGCTAACGTTAGCTTGCTTGTACAAAGTCCAGCAGCTAGCCTCTGTAGCTAGCTAAAACCAGTCAGCTGAAAGCTAGCTAGCTAACGAACAGGTAAATAAAAGGTAGCTAGACAATGAATGTGGGTTTTGTTTTGATTAGCTCGGTAGCAAGTTATACCAGTCAGATGAGAGCTAACGTTGGCTTGATAGCTAACCAACAAGCGAGGAGAGCTAGCTAGCTATATTTTGCCAAGTAAGGTTTTTCATATAAGGCTGAAGTCATCATGTGTAAACTGTTGATCTAGACACGTGTGTGTAATTGGAGCACAAATAAAAATGCACAAACAAGCTAGTAAATGTCGTTGGCTGCTATTATAGCCAGTTAACGTTAGCTAGCTAGGTAACGTTAGCTAACGTGTATGGCCAGTTCATGCACCACAATATATCATACTTTCTTACACAAAACATAGTTGGCTAATGTTACGTTAAGTTTAAAACCACCAAACTTTGGGAAACTGCTATACTGCTCACGTTAATTTGCATTGCACAGACCAAGCTACAGTAATATGAGCTTTCCAGATTTCAGACAGGACAAACACTGCAGTTAGCTATGCTACATTTTCTCGACTAAGAACAACCAAGAACACACAAACCATAGCCGAGAAAACAAATTGTTTTGTTAAGAATCAGTAAACTAGTTATGAACTGAAATCCCCAAGTCAAGAACAGACTATGGGATGAGCACAGTATTATGTAGAGCCATGGCTACATGGAACTCTATTCCACATCAGGTAAATGATGCAAGCAATAGAATCTGATTTAAACTTTATGGAACAGCGGGGACTGTGAAGAGACACACAGACACGCTTACACATACACATGATAAGACACACATTCTACACACACGTACACATTGAGTTTGTATTGTAGATATGTGGTAGTAGAGTAGTGGCCTGAGGGAACACACTTAATGTGTTGTGAAAAGTGTTATGAAATGTAATGTCATGTAATATTTTAAATTGTATATAACTACCTTAATGTTGCTGGACCCCAGGAAGAGTAGGGATCCTTAGTAAATACAAATACAAATATAGTAAATGGTTGAACCCCAAACGCACATGTAAACATAACCTCAGTTGTGCATGCTAGCATCAATTTACCAGACTCGACTGACAGAATCACTGTTTCAAACATGTGTAGAATAAATTCCAGCGCCAGCGTAAACTCCCTCTCCTGCCATCTTGTCATTCTTGTAATCCAAATGTGTGCTGACTGATCAACACAGTGTCAATTTACTTTTCTGAAGTCGCCATGCACAAGTAAAAAGTAGTCAGGGGGCTGCACACGGTGCACCAGGGTAAGACAACAACACCAGAATCATTGCTTGGGAGACATGCTGTGTGCCGGCCTGGTCTGATACACCAGAAATGTAAATGTAAATCCGGGACATGAAAAATAGTATGATATGTTACGTTTGTTATGGTTACGTAAGACAGAAGGTTACTTAAGGCAAAAACAAGGGTGTTTGGTCAGGGTGGAAGGATGGGCGTATAACGCGAAGGTCTAGCAACCCAAAGTTTGAGTGTTCCAATCTCATCATGGACAACTTTAGCATTTTAGCTAATTACCAACTTTGCAACTACTTACTACTTTTTAGCTACTTTGCAACTACTTAGCATGTTAGCTAACCCTTCCTTAACCCTTTAACATAACTCCTAACCCTAACCTTAAAACTAACCCCTAACTCTAAATCGCTTTGGCATCGTAGTTACTTGCAGATAATGTTGTATCAAACGTTTGAAAAGTCTATATTACCCAACACAATTAAATGCTTTCAATTGCCCACTTATAGGCATGACCAGTTTAGGCATATTTTTTAACAACGTGATATTCTGCTTGAAATAACATTAATGTAGGTTAATGAAATAATTTAAATAAAAATATGTGATTATTGATTAGCCTAGTGGTTATAAGTATTTAGGCATACAGTATATCATGTGAATTAGGCCTCATGTGAAATCAATGGCAAAAGCGCAACAGATACTGTTGCATGTAGGTCTAGATTATTTATGGTTGATCATATAGAAACATCAAAACATTCTTTCAACTCCAAAGCAGTTGCCTGTCTATGGGGCAGGAACCACTGACTCACTACCCTTTTCTATTATCAAGACACCTGCTGGTAACTCTTAACTGGTTAGGACAGCGCATGAGGTCTAAATATCTGTTGACTAGGTGGGATTCTTATGACTAAAGAAGCTTCATGCATAGCTTTTCATTTTACCCATAAGAGTAGGAGTAAAATGTCTCTATGCTCAGCACTTATGACGAACTGTCTACTCTGAGACGCTTTGTGGATACGGGCCTAGCTCCTAGACACTCAAGGAAGAGGTCGTTGAACTCATCCGTGAGATTCACGCCATCCCTACGGTACTGCCCAGGGACACAGTGCTTTATGGCAGAGTGGCGGATTGTGGGCATACGCCTGTCATGGAGAAATGAAAACACCAGCTGGTTGACAGAGCGCTGGGCCATCTCTATGTGCTTGTTGATGTCCTCCTCACACTGGAACATCCAACTCCTCCACTGTGTAATGTTAGAGTAGACCACCGTTGTCCCAGGGAACATTTGGATGACTACCTCCAAATCAGCTTGCATCTGACGCACACGGGCTGTCCCCTTTGTGTGTCCCAAGTCGTTTCCACGAGGTGGATGACTATGACATATTCATGTTTACACGTCACCTTGGCGAGAGAGAATATTTAAGAACCCTTCTATTGAGAACAGCTCATCCATATTTCTCTCTCCTGTAGTCATCTAGCCAGCTACATTGTGTAATCACATAGTAAATATTTGCTTCAGTCTTTGTTTCCTTGCCCTCGCCAATTTGCTTTAACCAATGATCAGTAGGATTATGAGCTGGGATCTTATCAATAAATAAAACTCACAACGTTGTGAGGGTTCACTAGGAGAGAATGTGTTAAGCTGTATTATAATGTTGTATAATAATGTTGAATAACCACCTTCTGGTGTAAAAACCATGGAAATTAAAAACAATAAAATACGTTTTAAGTGAGAATAGGCATTGGTCTGAAGCCGAAAAAGAAAGGAAATTCACATGAGCACCACCTATTTCCCCCATGCACTACCAAGGTTATGTTGGCATTTTACTTCAAACTATGTGTAGGCAGGTTGCTTAGGATTCAACCCTTCTCAAACAGCCAAATTCATACTCTTCAGAGGGATAATGGAATTTACAGTGTCCCACTATTAAGATTATGTAGACCGGTATATACACTACATGACCAAAAGTATGTGGACACCTGCTAATTCCAAAATCATGGGCATTAATATGCTGCTATAACAGCCTCCACTCTTCTGGGAAGGCTTTCCAACAGATGTTGGAACATTGCTGCTGGGACTTGCTTCCATTCAGCCACAAGAGCATTAGTGAGGTCGGGCACTGATGTTGGGCGATTAGGCCTGGCTCGCAGTCTGCGTTACAATTCATCCCAAAGGTGTTCGATGGGGTTAAGGTCAGGGCTCTGTGCAGGCCAGTCAAGTTCTTCCACACCGATCTCGACAAACCACTTCTGTATGGACCTCGCTTTATGCACGGGAGCATTGTCATGCTGGAACAGGAAAGGTCTTTCCCCAAACTGTTGCCACAAAGTTGGAAGCACAGAATAATCTAGAATGTCATTGTATACTGTCGCGTTAAGATTTCCCTTCACTGGAACTAAGGGGCCTAGTCCAAACCATGATAAACAGCCCCAGACCATTATTTCTCATCCACCAAACTTTATAGTTGGCACTATGCATTTGGGCAGGTAGCGTTCTCCTGACATCCACCAAACCCAGATTAGTCCATCGGACTGCCAGATGGTGAAGCGTGATTCACCATTCCAGAGATCGCATTTCCACTGCTCCAGAGTCCAATGGCGGCGAGCTTTACACCACTCTAGCCGACGCTTGGCACTGCACATGGTGATCTTATGCTTGTGTGCGGCTGCTCTGTCATAGAAACCCATTTCCTGAAGCTCCCGACGAACAGTTATTGTGCTGACGTTGCTTCCAGAGGCAGTTTGGAACTCAGTAGTGAGTGTTGCAACTGAGGACAGACAATTTTTACACACTACGCGCTTCAGCACTCGGCGGTCCCGTTCTGTGAGCTTGTGTGGCCTAGCACTTTGCGGCTGAGCCGTTGTTGCTCCTAGACGTTTCCACTTCATAATAACAGCACTTACAGTTGAATGGGGCAGCTTTAGCATGGCAGAAATTTGACAAACTGACTTGTTGGAAAGGTGGAATCCTATGACGGTGCCACGTTGAATAATAATAATAATATGCCATTTAGCAGACGCTTTTATCCAAAGCGACTTACAGTCGTGCGTGCATACATTTTTGTGTATGGGTGGTCCCGGGGATCGAACCCACTACCTTGGTGTTACAAGCGCCGTGCTCTACCAGCTGAGCTACAGAGGACCACATGAATGTCACTGAGCTCTTCAATAAGGTCATTCTACTGCCAATGTTTGTCTATGGAGATTGCATGGCTGTGAGCTTGATTTTATACACCTGTCAGCAACGGGTGTGGCTGAATTGCCGAATCCACTAATTTGAAGCGGTGTCCACATACTTTTGTATATATAGTGTATCTATCTATATATATATATATATATCATTTGGCTGTATGTATTTTTTGATATAGGCCTATTGTGAATGTGTATTATTGTTGTGTCACCATCTTTATTGCAAAAATAAATACAAATCCAAACATAACTTGAAGCTACATATTATTTTGACAGAGGTAATGAACTGTCCATTGATCAGCACAGCAATTGATAAAACAGGACCATGTTTGGAACACAAGTGGTTCTGAGCTTATGTTAATATTACACAGTTACAGAAATTAGGAATGCAGACGGGCTGTATCTATCTGAGCTACTCTGTCAACACACCACCACCTTATGTTATGTTGGGCACCTACTGAACAAAAAAGGATGTAATTATGATATTTTTTTTCAATGACATGTATTCCTAAAATAAAAGTTCAATGAAATACAGGCATGCACCACATTACAAGACAAAACAGCTCAACCAAGCCTGATGGTCTTGTAAGTATAAAAGCAAAGCTTGCTTTTATTTAATTTTTAAAAAAGCATGAAAGGTAGCGTAATAGGATGTCTTACTGTGGTGTGTGAAGAATCCAATACTTTACCTTGTATGTGGTACAAATCACATTATTGTGGAAGCACCTCCTCTAAGAGTATGGATTAGGCTGTTTGAGAAGGTTTCAATCCTAAGCAACCTGCCTACACATTGTTTGAAGAACAATAGACCAACATAGCTACTGTAGTAGGTCAAAGCTGTCACGATCGTCGGGAAGAGAGGAGGACCAAGGCGCAGCGTGGAATGCGAACATATTTATTTAAATAATGATCACACGAACAAAACGATAACGTGACGTCCTTGGTTACATACACAAACCAACACGGAACAAGAAACCACACCAAATGAATGCCAAACGGCTACCTAAGTATGGCTCCCAATCAGAGATAACGAGCTACAGCCGTCTCTGATTGGGAGCCACCCTGGCCAACATAGAAATGCAAAACTAGACTATCACCCTAGCACACAAAACACAAAGAAACAACACACCCTGGCTCAACATAACAGAGTCCCAGAGCCAGGGCGTGACAGTACCCCCCCCCCAAAGGCGCGGACTGCGACCGCGCCAAACATAAACCGAACAGGGGAGGGCCGGGTGGGCATTCCTCCTCGGAGGCGGTTCCGGCTCCGGGCTTGACCCCCACCCTCCAACCAACCCCCCAAAGCGCCCCTGGTCCGGTCTGGCCCTGCTGGCCGGAGCTGGACTGAACACTGGTGGAGCGGATTGCTCTAGCTCCGGAGTGGAGCAGCTGACCTGTGCCGGACCAGGCACCGGTGGAACAGGCACGGGCTGTACCATTGGCTTGGTGCGGGGAGCAGGGACGGGCCGAACCGGGCTGACGAAGCGCACCACTGGCTTGGTGCGGGGAGCAGGAACAGGCCGGACCGGGCTGACGACGCGCACCATTGGCTTGGTGCGGGGAGCAGGGACGGGCCGAACCAGGCTGGCGACGCGCACCACAGGCTCGGTGCGAGGGACAGGAACAGGCCGGACCGTACTGGGGACACACACCACTGGCCCTACGCGGGGATCAGGAACGGGCCGGACCGGACTGGTAACACACCCCAGTACCTCTCGCCGTGCCTCTACACTTTCTTCCCCTTTTGTGACCAGTGGCCCCCGTAACCTGGCGGCCTCCTCTACTAACCGCTCTATCGCGGCCTCCTGCTGCCCCGTCGTCCACGGCGTGAGCCCCCCCCTAACATTTTTCTGGGTGTCTCTCCTCCCCGTGGACCAGGCCTCCATAGTTCTCGCCCAACTCTCGCTCTTCTGCTTCCAACTCCAGCCTCTCTCCTCCTCACACGGCTTGACCCAGTCGAGGTGGCACAGGAGATCCGCTAGAGATTCCCCTGGCGATGGCTCCTGGACACGCTGCTTGGTCCAGTTTTGGTGGTTTCTTCTGTCACGATCGTCGGGAAGAGAGGAGGACCAAGGCGCAGCGTGGAATGCAAACATATTTATTTAAATAATGATCACACGAACAAAACGATAACGTGACGTCCTTGGTTACATACACAAACCAACACGGAACAAGAAACCACACCAAATGAATGCCAAACGGCTACCTAAGTATGGCTCCCAATCAGAGATAACGAGCTACAGCCGTCTCTGATTGGGAGCCACCCTGGCCAACATAGAAATGCAAAACTAGACTATCACCCTAGCACACAAAACACAAAGAAACAACACACCCTGGCTCAACATAACAGAGTCCCAGAGCCAGGGTGTGACAAAAGCTGTGTGTTGGAAAACATTTTTACATTTTAGTCATTTTAGCAGACACTCTTATCCAGAGCGACTTACAGTTAGTGAGTGCATACATTTTTTTCTTCTCATACTGGCCCCCCATGGGAATCGAACCCACAACCCTGGCGTTGCAAGCGCCATGCTCTACCAACTGAGCTACACGGGGCCCCGTGTAACCTTGGTAGAGCATGGGTGGAATAGGCATTGTGGTGCTCATGTGAATTTCCTTTCTTTTTTTCGGCTTCAGACCAATGCCTACTCTCACTTCAAACTTAGTTTTTTGTTTTTAATTCTATACTGCTTTAGCTATAAAGGTGTCTGAAGTCCTGACCTGACCTTCATCCAACACTACACTAGTGGTTGTGCCACACACCTACTCAACAGGATGACTAGCAACACTAGTATTAGTGTTGTTTTGACATACTGTACTTACTGTTTAAAAACTGATATCAGTATTTCTCATACTTTGCTGTGGTTCCAAAAAAAGTATTTATCATCACTTCCTCACAAAGTTCTTTGATTAACGTTTATAGGAGCTTCCAATTGGCTCATTCATCCCCCTTCCTCTGCCCTGTAACTATTCTCCAGGTCGTTGCTGTAAATGAGAATGTGTTCTCAGTCAACTTACCTGGTAAAATAAGGGTTCAATAAAAAAAATAAAAAAGGAGTTGATTCCCTGCGCTCCTTTCTGACTGGTCAGGAATTTAACTGTCACATAACCTTGGTGAGGAGGAACAGCCAATGAAATTTATCAGAGTCGCACAACATAGTATCCATAAATCCACAATAGAGAACCAGAGGGGAAGATCATTTATGATAACGGTCTTCATAGATAGTGTGTGTGTGTGTGTGTGTGTGTGTGCGTGCGCCAGCAAGCGTGCGCGCGGGTGTATGTGTGATATATTTGTGATAAAAGGACATGACTCTGAACAAAAACATTGGATGGCAGCTTTTTATCAGGTGGGCTGGAGCTCCGTCATGATCCAGCCAGATTACCAGGCACTTTGCATTTGGGTTTTAATCCATCTCATCTTTAGTTTGGGGTTTTACAGGTTAGTCCGGAATGCATCCCAAATGGCACCCTATTCCCTACATACAGTTGAAATCGGAAGTTTACATAAACTTAGGTTGGAGTCATTAAAACTTGTTTTTCAACCACTCCACAAATGTCTTGTTAACAAACTATAGTTTTGGCAAGTCGGTTAGGACATCTACTTTGTGCATGACACAAGTAATTTTTCCAACAATTGTTTACAGACAGATTATTTCACTTATAATTCACTGTATCACAATTCCAGTAGGTCAGAAGTTTACATACACTAAATTGACTGTGCCTTTGAAGAGCTTGGAAAATTCCAGAAAATGATGTCATGGCTTTAGAAGCTTCTGATAGGCTAATTGACATCATTTGAGTCAATTGGAGGTGTACCTGTGGATGTATTTCAAGGCCTACCTTCAACCTCAGTGCCTCTTTGCTTGACATCATGGGAAAATCAAAAGTTATCAGCTAACCTCAGAAAGAAAATTGTAGACCTCCACAAGTCTGGTTCATCCTTGGGAGCAATTTCCAAACGCCTGAAGGTACCACGTTCATCTGTACAAACAATAGTACACAAGTATAAACACCATGGGACCACGCAGCCATCATACCACTCAGGAAGGAGACGCATTCTGTCTCCTAGAGATGAACGTACTTTGGTGTGAAAAGTGCAAATCAATCCCAGAACAACAGCAAAGGACCCATAAAAAAGCCAGACTACGGTTTGCAACTGCACATGGGGACAAAGATTGTACTTTTGGAGAAATATCCTCTGGTCTGATGAAACAAAAATATAACTGTTTGGCCATAATGACCATCGTTATGTTTGGAGGAAAAAGGGGGTACTTGCAAGCAGAAGAACACCATCCCAACCTTGAAGCATGGGGGTGGCAGCATCATGCTGTGGGGGTGCTTTGCTGCAGGAGGGACTGGTGCACTTCAGAAAATAGATGGCATCATGAGGAAGGAAAATTATGTGGATATATTTAAGCAAAATCTCAAGACATCAGTCAGGAAGTTAAAGCTTGGTCGCAAATGGGTCTTCCAAATGAACAATGACCCCAAGCATACTTCCAAAGTTGTGGCAAAATGGCTTAAGGACAACAAAGTCAAGGTATTGGAGTGGCCATCACAAAGCCCTGACCTCAATCCTATAGAAAATGTGTGGGCAGAACTGAAAAAGCGTGTGCGAGCAAGGAGGCCTACAAACCTGACTCAGTTACAACAGCTCATTCAGGGGGAATGGGCCAAAATTCACCCAACTTATTGTGGGAAGCTTGTGGAAGGCTACCCGAAACGTCAGTTAAACAATTTAAAGGCAATGCTACCAAATACTAATTGAGTGTATGTAAACTTCTGATCCACTGGGAATGGGATGAAAGAGATAAAAGCTGAAATAAATAATTATTTCTACTATTATTCTGACATTTCACATTCTTAAAATAAAGTAGTGATCCTAACTGACCTAAAACAGGGAATTTCTTCTAGGATTAAATGTCAGGAATTGTGAAAAACTGAGTTTAAGTGTATTTGGCTAACGTGTATGTAAACTTCCGACTTCAACTGTAGTGCACTGGGCCCTGGTCAAAAGTAATGCACCATATAGGGAATAGGGTGCTATTTGTGATGCAACCCTTTTCCTAGCCTGGTATGTCAGGTGATCTGTCAGGTGATCTATGGCTGATCTGATTGTAACAGAGGAGGAAGGATCATTAGTGTCATGTGTTCTAATTGGTCTGCAGTGATCGTGTGTTCAGATAGCTTTAGGATTCATTTACCTGGTTTAGACATAGAGGATGGAGACAGCTGGGATTTCATTCACTCTCATCTTAATGTAACTGGTCAAAAACAAGAACCGCAGTGAATGTAGGAATATACTGTACCTCCTGACTGTGTTGCCTTGCTGTGGGGACAGAAAGACAGATGGTTGACTAACAATGTTACTGATTTTAATTAGAAGGTGGCGATGATTCCCTGATTCTGTAGAAAGGCTAAATCCGCACTGTTTATGACAGATGAAGAACATACTTTTTTAAAACTTATTTTGAAAGAGTGTTTGCTTTCTCTTGATGAAGATCAGGGATGTCTAGATGCAAATCATTCAATTACTGGGTTTCAATTGTACTTTACATTTTAAAACAGTAACAGACTGAATTGCACTGAAACAGTAGGCCTGACTCCAACATCTTTTCTATTTTCTGGGTCAGCCATGAACAAGGCAGCGAGGGTATTCTTTGATAAAGATCTGCGGTGGCTGCTATTGAAAGCGAATCCACTCTCAGGGCCTAAGTCCTACAGAGGATTACGATCGGACACGAGAGAGAGACTGCTTCCACCCCAGTGGTCATAGCCGCAGAAAATGACTTTCTATCCATACAGCCCGTGTATGAAACAAGAGAATGAGGGATGGGTGACACAAGAGAGAGCTTAATTCAGAGAGGAGGGGATGGGGAGAAGGAAGAGAATGGAATGAGGGACAGAGGGAAACAAATGGATGAGTAGAGAGGTGGAATCAAGCATTTGTCTGGCTGCATGGTCATATCTGATTAAATTACACGAGGATAGAGGATGGAAGGGTTATTTTCATCAGGCAGTCAGATAAGCCACACACACAGCACAGCACAGCACAGCACAGCTGCTGAGGGAAGGACGGCTCATAATAATGGCTGGAATGGAGTGAATTGAATGGTATCAAACACATGAATTCGATACCATTACATTTATTCCGTTCCAGCCATTACTATGAGCCCGTCCTCCCCAATTAAGGTGCCACCAGCCTCCTGCTCTTTCTGCCGCCTTCTGAATCTTAGCTGTGATGGTGCTCTCTCTCTCTCTCTCTCTCTCTCT
>NC_139993.1:54571238-54732656 GCF_964263955.1 Coregonus lavaretus | reverse complement strand
AGCAGGAGGAAACATAAACCCTCACATCCCTGGCCAACGTAGGCCACCAATATTTGGCACTAAGACAGTGCACTGTCCGGCCGATACCCGGATGTCCAGAGGAGGGTGACGTGTGAGCCCAATAGATCAATCGATCCCGACACTCGAGCGGAACATACTTCCGACCCTCCGGGCATTGTGGTGGACTAGGGTCGGTGCGTAATGCCCGCTCGAGCTCAGAATCGAGCTCCCACACCACCGGTGCCACTAGACACGACTCCGGCAGTATGGGAGTGGGCTCCACGGACCTCTCCTCCCCGTCATACCGCCGAGACAGTGCATCTGCCTTACCGTTTTGTGACCCAGGGATGTAGGTGATCTTAAAAGAGAAACGGGTCAAAAACATACTCCATCTAGCCTGTCGAGGGTTCAGCCTCCTCGCTGCCCGGATGTACTCCAGGTTACGGTGGTCCGTCAAAATGAGGAAAGGGTGTTGAGCCCCCTCAAGCCAGTGCCTCCACACCTTAAGGGCTTGGACCACAGCTAACAGCTCCCTGTCCCCTACGTCATAATTTCGCTCCGCCGGGCTGAGCTTCTTGGAATAGAAGGCAACGGGGCGGAGTTTAGGTGGCGCGCCTGACCGTTGGGACAGCACGGCGCCAATACCGGCTTCAGACGCGTCCACCTCTACCTGAAATGGTAAAGAGGGATCCGGATGCGCCAGCACCGGAGCCGAGGTGAACAGGTCCTTCAGCTTCTTAAAAGCCCTGTCCGCCTCGACTGACCACTGCAGACGCACCGGGCCCCCCTTTAAGAGAGACGTGATGGGAGCTGCCACCTGCCCAAAACCCCGGATAAACCTCCGGTAGTAATTCGCAAACCCCAAAAACTGCTGCACCTCTTTCACAGTGGTTGGTGTTTGCCAATTACTCACGGCTGACACTCGGTCTACCTCCATCTTCACCCCTGACGCAGACAACTGATACCCCAAGAAGGAAATCGACTCCTGGAAAAACAGACACTTCTCTGCCTTCACATACAGGTCGTGCTCCACCAGCCTCCGCAACACTCTGCGCACCAGGGCCACATGCTCGACACGGGTAGGTGAGTACACGAGGATGTCATCTATGTACACCACCACTCCCTGTCCCTGCATGTCCCTGAAGATCTCATCCACGAATGATTGGAAAACTGACGGAGCATTCATCAACCCGTATGGCATGACGAGATACTCGTAATGGCCCGAGGTGGTACTAAAGGCTGTTTTCCATTCATCATCCTTCCTGATGCGCACCAAGTTGTACGCGCTCCTGAGATCTAATTTCGTGAAGAAACGCGCCCCATGCAACGACTCAGTCATGGTCGCAATCAGCGGGAGTGGATAACTATACTTCACCGTAATCTGATTGAGACCACGGTAGTCGATGCACGGACGCAACCCCCCATCCTTCTTCTTCACGAAAAAGAAACTCGAGGACGCGGGGGAAGTGGACGGCCGTATGTATCCTTGTCTCAGTGATTCGTCTATGTAAACCTCCATAGCTTTCTTCTCCTCCTGAGACAGAGGATACACATGACTCCGTGGGAGCGCAGCTCCTGCCTGAAGGTCTATCGCACAATCCCCCTGCCTATGGGGTGGCAATCGCGTCGCCCTCGCCTTACTAAACGCGATAGCCAGATCCCCATACTCAGGTGGAATGTGCAATGCGGGCACCTGGTTTGGACTTTCCACCGAGGTAGCCCCTAAGGAAACGCCCAAACATCTACCCACACACTGAGCAGACCACTCCTTCAGAGCCCTCTCCTGCCACGAAATAACGGGGTTATGGGTACTTAACCAGGGCATGCCCAGCACCACCGGATACGCAGGAGAGTCAATCAGAAACAGTTGTATTATCTCCTGATGACTCCCCTGCGCACACATCCTAAGTGGCGCCGTGACCTCCCTGATTAAGCCCGTACCCAACGGACGACTATCTAGGGCGTGAACGGGAAAAGGAACTTCCACAGGGAGAAGGGGAAACCCTAACTCTAAACAAAACTTCTTATCAATGAAATTCCCAGCCGCGCCTGAATCTACCAGCGCCTTACACTGGGAATGAGGTGCCACCTGCGGAAAACACACAGGCATACAAAAATGGGCAACAGTGAGCTCTGGGTGAGTGGGGCGCCTACTCACCTGGAGGGAATCCCCAGTGCGGGACCTGTCGTCATCTCCCCGAGGAGGCCATCCCCAGCACCTAGCCGCGGTGTGTCCTCCCCGACCACAGTTGGTGCAGTGGATGGACCCCCCACTCTGCCGACTCCTCCTACCTCTAGCGCCAGCGCCCCCGAGCTCCATAGGACACGGCTCGGGTGCGCTGGAGGATGGAATGGACGGACCCCCCTCAGGACGTCCGCGGGTAGCCAATAGGTTATCCAACCTAATTGACATGTCGACCAGCTGGTCGAAAGTGAGACTGGCGTCCCGACAGGCCAGCTCCCGACGGACGTCCTCTCTGAGGCTACATCGGTAGAGATCGATGAGGGCCCGATCATTCCACCCTGCATCTGCCGCTAGAGTACGGAATTCGAGTGCGAATTCCTGGGCACTCCTCCTCCCCTGCCTAAGGAAGACCAGACGCTCCCCCGCCGCTTTCCCCTCCGGGGGATGGTCGAACACCGCCCTAAAGCGGCGGGAGAACTCGGTGTAGGTAATGGTCGTGGCGTCGATCTTCCTCCACTCCGCGTTGGCCCACTCCAACGCTTTACCGGCCAGGCAGGAGATTAGGGCGGACACGCTCTCATGCCCTGAAGGTGCCGGATGGACTGTGGCCAGGTACAGCTCGACCTGGAGCAAGAACCCCTGACACCCAGCCGCTGTCCCGTCGTAAGCCCTCGGGAGAGATAGACGGACTCCTCGATGTTCCGGTGCTGGAACGGGCGGGCTGGCCGATGGTGCTGGCTGGGCGGGCGGTGGTGGAGGCGAACCCCAGCCTCGGAGTGTGGAAATAACCTCCTGCAGGGCGTTCCCCATCTGCAGGAGTTGCTCCTGCTGATCCCGAACCTGGGCTTCCAGTCTTGTCTGGGCTGCTTCTGCTCCTGCTGATTCCATGGGTGGTGTGTGATTCTGTCAGGGCGTGTGTAGGTGTGGTGTAGGAAATCAGATGCAGGACGCAGACGGTAGGTTCCAAAAGCTGTATTCCGACCCAAACACAGGCAACAGGGCAACAAAGCCCAACAGCTAAACTACGCCCAAGGCGTGTAGGCAAAATGCGCACAAACAGGTGCGACAAAATATGTAGTGCACGAAACAAGTGCAAACGAGCTCCAGCGCAGTGGAGAGAAATATGCTCAACCGAGCAAACACAACACTGACGAAAACAATCACACACAACACAAGACAAACACAACGAGAAACTTATAGGACACTAATCACGTAAAACAGAAACAGGTGTGACACAAACAGACAAAAGCAAACGAACATGAAAACATAAATCGGTGGCAGCTAGAATTCCGGAGACGACGAACGCCGAAGCCTGCCCGAACAAGGGAGAGAGGCAGCCTCGGCCGAAACCGTGACAGGTCTGAGTTCGGTTCGCTTGAATTCCGCGGTCCGGTTCCCTTTTTTAGGGCAATGTGAACACAAAGCTCCCCAGGTTCGCTTGTCATTATTCCTGCACAACACACTAGACTACTGCAACACCATTTCCCCTGCCATAACCCCTCACATTGGTGCCACAAAAGAGAGAAGATGATGATGTGCAGGTTCGCAGAACCGGTTTTTGGATTTTAATTAGCGATTGTCAAGGACGCACAGAAATTCCAAAATGGATTGAGTTTTTAGTTCAGATTATTTGTTTGCAATATGTGATCTATAGGCTAAGAGAGCTCCATAAGCTGTTTATCAATTGTGGGGCTTGAATAGTGTGAGAAGACAATATATTTGGTGAGAATCACACATAGGGTACACAATCTATTCTAGATATTAATGGGGCAGTAGCCTACCTTGGGTGTACAATTTTCAATTACAGCATTATTTATTCTGCAGTTATTCTATTGCTATTTATTCTGTTACCAATCAAATGTACATGTAAATAGTAGCTTCTGATTGCAATTATTATGTCTCATATTTATAACTAAATGCAATCTATTAGCTTCCAAAATGTAAGTAGGTAATAAATATCATATTAACAACTACAAACATTTCTCATTGCAGGAAATTAGCTGTAAAACTGCTCATCTTCCTCTCCGCCCCATGGCAAAATGTGTAGAATTGCAGCAAACTAGCTTTAAAACAGCAACATTTTCTCTACACATCATGGCAAAATGTGTAGAATTGCACAAAATGTACTCTAAAACTTTTAAATGTTCTCTGCGGTGAGTTCAGATTTTTTGTGTTCCCCATCCCCATCAAAGTTGCTCAACCCTGCTCTATTCAAAACATAATAGTTTTTTATTTCTTAATCAGCTTTAGGTTTGCAGTTCAGGGTTTTATTGGAAAGGGTTCGGGAATTGGTAATGTCAGTGTTTTAAAATCATAATATTCACTCACAGCAACAGTCATCTTTACTGTGTTGCACTGTGACATTGAGAATAGACAATTATTTATCCAAACTCATTAAAATATATGAAGTCGGGTCTAACACTAATAAGGGATAGCCAATTAACAGTACCTTGTAAGTCTTCAATTCAATCCAGCTTGAAGGCAGCAGGGAGGAGACCACAATTAGCCCACATTAACATTGCAGACTTTTATCCAACCTGCCTTGGATCCTGATTAGTGTATTTAAATAGCTTGTTCTCCAAAATTATGATATTACCTGTACTTATATATTGCCTTGGAAGAAATAAAAAAGTCCGTAAGAAATTACAATCCACCAGACCATGGGTCAAAAACATCCATGTATGGCGGCAGGTAGCCTAGCGGTTAAGAGCGTTGGGTCAGTCAGTCCCCGAAAGATCACTGGCTCGAATCCCTGAGCTGACTAGGTGAACAATCTGTTGATGTGCCATTGAGTAAAGCACTTAACCATTATTGCTCCTGTAAGTTGCTCTGGATAAGAGCGTCTGCTAAATGACCAAAATGTATGTCAGATACATGAAAGACATGCAGTTTGTTTATATTGTATATCAGGAATGGGCAACTTTGCTGGGGGTGGGAGCCACAAAAAAACTCATAACCCCCCCCCCCCACACACACACACACCTTTCGCAGAAAACAATTTTATGTCCCACTCGTGACAGTGAAGAGAAAATAAATACATTTTAGAGTTATTTTCCTGCAATTCTGCACATTTTGCCATTGGGCGCAGAAAACATTTTGCCGTTTTAAAGCAAGTTTGCTGCAATTCTACATATTTTGCCATGGGGAGGAGAGAAGATTTTGCAATTTTATAACTCATTTCATGTAATTCTACACATTTTGCCATAGGGTGGAGGCAAATGTTTGCAGCTTTTAATATGATAACTGATGATCGATCAATGGGCCCCACCCCAGTCGGTAATTCGACCATGCTTACTACAAGTTTAGATAGCTGTCCGCCACACTAACTTACCAATTAAATTTTTTTTTGCT
This sequence comes from Coregonus lavaretus, assembly GCF_964263955.1. NCBI lineage: Eukaryota > Metazoa > Chordata > Actinopteri > Salmoniformes > Salmonidae > Coregonus > Coregonus lavaretus. The sequence goes on along the minus strand of NC_139993.1, from coordinate 54,727,120 downwards.
GACATTGGCTAATTGTGAGTGCTGATGCACAACCAAATTTCGAAATTGAACCTTGTGTATTCTATTATTCTAACTCTCAACAGTAAGTTGAGACACCGACTGAGTTCAAAAAAAAATATATATATTTTTTTTTTGGGGGGGGGGGGGGGGGGGGGGGTGGGGGGGGGGGGGGGGGGGGTTCCGCGGGCCTACAAAATGGGGCCTAAAACACTACTGCATTATCAATCTAATCTTCCCTTCTTCTTCAAGTTCAATCTAGGACTACAAAACATGGTTTGAGACCTTGATATGTAGGCTATTAGTGGTATATGCAGTGTCATTACATAATATTATTAGTACTATTATCATTACATAAGTGTGTTTTCTCCATCTGTAGCTCTTTCAGTTGTTTGGTGCGATGAAAGAATTATGCTTTGGTTTTTGCTATTTCCTTTCAATTCCTGTCAGACAACCAGGTGAAGGGAGTTCCTAATAATCAATGACTATAGTTGATCAATCAAGGACAAGGGAGGAGAGAAAACCTGCAGGCACTTGGCCCTCCAGGAATTGAGTTTGACACCCCTGCAACATGATGTATGGGGCAGCTGTGGGGCCTCATCGAAGTGTTGCACACAGCTGGTAGGGCTTGGGACTGTGTGTAGACCCCATCTTAAAGTCCAGGCTGGGTTCCACCCCTGGAGGACAGGAGAAGGTGAACCTCTGCAGCAGGGAGGTGAAGAACAGGAAAAGTTCCATCTTGGCCAGCTGCTCCCCAGGACACACCCTCTTACCTGGGGAGAGAACCAACACAGAACACCTTTTCTAACTCACACTGTAAAGTATAGAACAGTAACTATGCTAGCACCAACATACTCTAGCTATATAGGCAAGTCAATGATTAAACTTTAAGTCAATGATTCAACTTCAGTTAAACCAAGTAAAGTATTACTATGTAAGGAAGATTAGTTGTGCATGCGCAATTTCCGATAGGGTAGCAATCATTTGGCACCAATCTGGGGTCAAATGACATGGAAGCGATGTAGTACCGTATTACCTAAAGATAATGGAAGGATAAATGTAGCACAGTATTACCTAAAGAGAATGGAAGGAATGCATCTCTCTTCCTGAACTTGCCCTCCTGATCCAGGAAGTGGGCAGGGTTGAAGGTGTGAGGGGTCTCCCACTGAGACTCATCAAACAGGACAGACTGGAGGGTACCAAGCACAATGGTGTTCTGAGGGGACAACAGAACAGACATGATCTCATCAACTCACTGTATTATTTATTAGATACAACTAGTACACAATGTACACAGTGTACACAGTGTTATGGCAACAAAGCTTTATGTATAGTTGAAATAAGTAAGGGATAAACGCAGACATTCTGTATATTACCTTGGAAATAATGGACAACACTGCAGAGTCACTTTGCGGTGTTCATTTTCCCAAGGTAATGTACAGAACGGAGGTGTTTATCCCACTTATACCACAGTTGCCAAAGAAAACAATACTCAAGCACAAATGTACCGGTATGTGTAGGCGCATATTGCGTCATGATTTCAAAGTGTCCTGAAATATTTTCCAACTGTCCCGATATCTTTTCCAACTGTCCCAATATCTTTTCCAACTGTCCCAATATCTTTTTTCCAACTGTCCCATTATCTGATTTTAATGCCCATTCTAGAATGCCCTTCTAGCCAATCAGAAACAAGTATTCAACAACACTGTGGTATCTCATTTTCGAACGTTGCTATGGGCACAGTCAAACAACGGAAGTGATGGAATCGACTTCTTCTTTACTTCCCTACTGCAGCGCTCTGGTGGCAAACTTGCCAGAGTAAATTATTTAAGTCCATTTATAGAGTATAAAAGTCATGTAAACAAGTGTAAGTGTATAAGTGTAATTACATTTTTTATTTAATTCAAGTTCGCTAACATTAGCTAGACCTACTAGTAGGCTAGGTCTGTTGTGATAGTAATATTAGTTGTGTTATGGTGGAGTTAAGGCCCAGGCCATCCACCAAGCCAATAACTATAGCCTAACGATAAATGTAATGATAAACTATAGGCTACATAACTATAAAACATTGTTGAGCATCCACACTAGAGGAAAGTTTATAGTTTATCGTTCTACAGTCCTAAAATCCTTTGGGTCTTCTTTTTCACTGTGATCATCTCTGTATGTCCTGTGCAACTATTTGCAATGCATCCGCGCAACAATATTATCATAACCTGCCAAAATGATCACACCAATCGCAGTGGAGGCTGCTGAGGGGAGGACAGCTCATAATAATGGCTGGAACGGCACAAATGGAAGGGCATCAAACCATGTGTTTGATGTATTTGATACCATTCCGCTAACTCCACTCCAGCCATTACCATGTGCTCGTCCTCCCCAATTAGGGTGCCACCAACCTCCTGTGCACCTTCTCTCCTCACCAACCTCCTGTGCACTTTCTCTCCTCAACTTTCCCCGACATGCATTTTCTATGCTGTAGGCCTGTTTTACCATCAGGAATTAGCAAGAGCAAGCCTGCTTCTTTCCCCGAATAGGCTATTAGGCCTAGTATAAATAAATGTCCTATCGCTTTTGTAGCCTATAGCTTTTCCTGGGATTTCACGAGAAGAGGAATGGCCTATTTCGGAGAGGCTTGTGTAGCCTATAGCCTGTTGTGCAAGGGAACCGCTGAGAGGCTAGTGATGTGTAGCCAAAGTAAGAAGCTAAATATTTGCTAGATATTAGGCCATCCATTAGCTAAATATTAGGGCTATAAGCTAAATATTTATCTGTCAAAGTTCAAGAAGAATAAGTTAACAGATTATCAAATGGCAGATCTGTAGTGCATTCCTCCAGGATGCGCTCTGTGGCCCCCAGGCACGCAAAGCTCCACTATTGATTAGGCCTACGTTTTTAGACAAGAAAAGTATTATATAATGGGCTACAACAAAACAGTGCAATGAGGAATTAGTTATTGTTATCAAGTGAATACGCAATTATTGTCCATAGGCTGTAAACTGCAGTGATGTAGGCTAATTTGAATAACCGCTCACATGTCCTGTTTTGTTTCATGCTGAAATAACTGCATAGGCCAACAGCCTGGGCCTGATTATGCAACCATTTGGATCCGTTTAAGTCTGTTCTAGACAGTTTAGACGGCCCAGAAAGGTACATTAGCAGGACACTCATATGGTGTAGGCCTATTTTGTCAGGATGTAACCCGGTGTTAAGATAGGCCTACTATTGGAAAATATGGGCTTCTCCTTTCCTAGCCTATTTTACATTCAGCAAGCAAGAGCAAGCGTGCATCTCTGCGTAATTGCGCAACAGAACAATGAAGACAGACAGGCTTGAGATGTAGCCTATATCCTAAATTAGAAGAGTAGGCTATGCATATTAGCCCATAATTCATAAACTCAGTGTCAGGCTTAATACTGCAGTGACTATGTCCAGTCAATTTACACAGCGAAATAATAAAAAGTTGATCAGAAAACGAAACAATAGGTAGCCTACACTATGTGTGCTCCCGATGCAGCCCAGAGTGCGCTCCTTCCCAGTCCCTTGGTAGGCAGCTCAAAAAGCTACCATATTGTTTCAGTTTTTTGGGGACAAGAAATGTATCCTAACTAGGCTACAACAACACAATGTAATGAAGAATGTTATTATTGTTTTCAAGTGAGTACAAAACTCTCCCTTACTAAAAAAGATTGCAGTTAGAGTGCAGTATAACTGCAGTATGCTGAAAATACTGTGTCCAAAATAACACTGTTTTATTTACTGCAGTAATGCAGTTACAGCGCAGTATAACAGCAGTTCAACTGCAGTACACTGCAGTTCATATGCAATTACTGCGTCCAAAATACAACAGTTTCAAAACTGCTATCTTTTTTTGTAAGGTCTAGGCATTAAACTGCAGCGAATAGCCTATGTCAATTGAATAGCCGCTCAAAAGCCTGGCGTTTTGAATCTATATTTAGAAATAAGTGCATCTAGGTTGCCTGATTGGAACAACCATTTGGATCAGTTATGGGTTTTTTCTCTGCAGTTTAGCCTACAAGGTCCAGGCACACTAGCAGGACAGTAATATAGTGTATTTTGTCATGATGTATCAGCTAACAGAAACATGCTAATGCAGGGATTTCTATGACAATGCGTGGGGGAAGTTGTATTCATAGTTTCCGCGTTTGGCTTCCATGTTTTAAAAGCGTTTGAAAATTAGGTGGATAACTAAGGCATAAATGCCGATGTTCTGTACATTACCTTCGAAATAATGGATGACCCAGCTGAGTTCATTTTTCCAAGGTAATGTACAGAACAAAGGTGTTTATCCCGCTTATACCACAGTTGCCAAATAAAAAAATATGAAAGTACACATTTACTGGTAGAAATACTTTTACATTTTTATATTTCTTTATATTTTTATATGTAAATTCATACTTTCTCATCTGTTGGTTACTAGAGACACGACCAGTCGTTCATTCAATTAGTTTGAAATTTACAGACGCGACCCTGTCGTTCGTTCTTATGGGGGAGGTGTTGCTGTATATAGTCAGAGCCATGTCCCTGTAATGCTTAGAGAAGATCTTATGTCAAGTGTTATTGAAGTGTGAAAAAAAATGACAAAAAGAAATGTTGTGGCTGCAGGTTCACCTGACCCATCTAAAGCCTTTTCTTTTGGGGTGTTGCTATAGGCCACCAAGTGCTAACGGTCAGTATATAAATAATATGTATGAAATGCTTGCTAGTGTATGTGATGTAAACAGAGAGGTCTACTTTCTTGGGGACCTGAATATTGATTGGTTTTCATCAAGCTGTCCGCTCAAGAGGAAGCTTGTCACTGTAACCAGTGCCTGTAATCTGGTTCAGGTTATTAATCAACTGACCAGGGTGTTTACAAACACTACAGGAACAAGATCATCCATATGTATTGATCACATTTTTACTAATACTGTAGAACTTTGTTCTAAAGCTGTATCCGTACCCATTGGATGCAGTGATCACAATATAGTGGCTATATCCAGGAAAGCCAAAGTTCCAAAAGCTGGACCTAAAATAGTGTATAAGAGATCATCCAAAAGATTTTGCTGTGACTCATATGTGGATGATGTAAAAAATATTTGTGTATAAGATTTTGCTGTGACTATTAGGTGGGTGATGTTAAAAATATTTGTTGGTCTGATGTGATTAATAAGGAGCATCCAGATGCTGCACTTGATGAATTTATGAAATTGCTTCTTCCAATTATTGATAAGCATGCGCCTGTTAAGAAACTGACTGTTAGAACTGTTAAGGCTCCATGGATTGATGAGGAATTGAAAAACTGTATGGTTGAAAGAAATGGGGCAAAAGGAGTGGTTAATAAGTCTGGCTGCACATCTGACTGACTGACTTACTGCAAATTGAGAAATGATGTGACTAAACTCAACAAGAAGAAGAAGAAACTGTATAATGAATCCAAGATCAATGATATAAAGAATGATGGGACTTTGGAGTATTTTAAATTAAATTATGGGCAAAAAGACAAATTCAACTCCATCTTTCATCAAATCAGATGGCTTATTCATCACAAAACCATTTGATGTTCCCAATTATTTTAATGATTACTTCATTGGCAAAGTGGGCAAAATTAGGCAGGAAATGACAGCAATGAACAGTGAGCCATCGTACTCATGCATAAAAAAACAAATAATGAAAGAAAAGCATTGCAACTTTGATTTTTGTAAAGTTAGTGTGGGATAGGTGGAAAAGTGATTGTTATCAATCAATAATGACAAACCTCCTGGCATTGATAACTTAGAAGGAGAGCTACTGAGGATGGTAGCTGACTCTATGGCCACTCCTATCTGTCATACAGTATCTTTAATCTGAGTCTAGAGGAAAGTCTTTGTCCTTCCTGAAGGGAAGCCAAAGTCATTCCAAGAGTGGTAAAGCGGCCTTTACTGGTTCTAACAGCAAACCTATCAGCTTGCTGCCAGCTCTTAGTAAACTGTTGGAAAAAATTGTGTTTGACCAAATACAATGCTATTTCTCTGTAAACAAATTAACAACAGACTTTCAGCATGCTTATAGAGAAGGGCACTCAACATGTACTGCACTGACAGAAATGACTGATGATTGGTTGAAAGAAATTGATAATAAGAAGAAGTGTGTCCATGTACAGTGCCTTGCAAAAGTATTCATCCCCCTTGGCATTTTTTCCTATTTTGTTGCATTATAACCTGTAATTTAAATGTTTTTTGGGGGGATTTCATGTAAATGGACATACACAAAATAGTCCAAATTGGTGAAGTGAAATGAAAAATATTACTTCTTTCAAAAAATTCAAAAAAAGTAATAATGGAAAAGTGGTGCGTGCATATACAGTGGGGAGAACAAGTATTTGATACACTGCCGGTTTTGCAGGTTTTCCTACTTATAAAGCATGTAGAGGTCTGTAATTTTTATCATAGGTACACTTCAACTGTGAGAGACGGAATCTAAAACAAAAATCCAGAAAATCACATTGTATGATTTTTAAGTAATTAATTTGCATTTTATTGCATGACATAAGTATTTGATCACCTACCAACCAGTAAGAATTCCGGCTCTCACAGACCTGTTCGTTTTTCTTTAAGAAGCCCACCTGTTCTCCACTCATTACCTGTATTAACTGCACCTGTTTGAACTCGTTACCTGTATAAAAGACACCTGTCCACACACTCAATCAAACAGACTCCAACCTCTCCACAATGGCCAAGACCAGAGAGCTGTGTAAGGACATCAAGGATAAAATTGTAGACCTGCACAAGGCTGGGATGGGCTACAGGACAATAGGCAAGCAGCTTGGTGAGAAGGCAACAACTGTTGGCGCAATTATTAGAAAATGGAAGAAGTTCAAGATGACGGTCAATCACCCTCGGTCTGGGGCTCCATGCAAGATCTCACCTCGTGGGGCATCAATGATCATGAGGAAGGTGAGGGATCAGCCCAGAACTACACGGCAGGACCTGGTCAATGACCTGAAGAGAGCTGGGACCACAGCCTCAAAGAAAACCATTAGTAACACACTAAGCCGTCATGGATTATAATCCTGCAGCGCACGCAAGGTCCCCCTGCTCAAGCCAGCGCATGTCCAGGCCCGTCTGAAGTTTGCCAATGACCATCTGGATGATCCAGAGGAGGAATGGGAGAAGGTCATGTGGTCTGATGAGACAAAAATAGAGCTTTTTGGTCTAAACTCCACTCGCCGTGTTTGGAGGAAGAAGAAGGATGAGTACAACCCCAAGAACACCATCCCAACCGTGAAGCATGGAGGTGGAAACATCATTCTTTGGGGATGCTTTTCTGCAAAGGGGACAGGACAACTGCACCGGATTGAGGGGAGGATGGATGGGGCCATGTATCGCGAGATCTTGGCCAACAACCTCCTTCCCTCAGTAAGAGCATTGAAGATGGGTCGTGGCTGGGTCTTCCAGCATGACAACGACCCGAAACACACAGCCAGGGCAACTAAGGAGTGGCTCCGTAAGAAGCATCTCAAGGTCCTGGAGTGGCCTAGCCAGTCTCCAGACGTAAACCCAATAGAAAATCTTTGGAGGGAGCTGAAAGTCCGTATTGCCCAGCGACAGCCCCGAAACCTGAAGGATCTGGAGAAGGTCTGTATGGAGGAGTGGGCCAAAATCCCTGCTGCAGTGTGTGCAAACCTGGTCAAGACCTACAGGAAACGTATGATCTTTGTAATTGCAAACAAAGGTTTCTGTACCAAATATTAAGTTCTGCTTTTCTGATGTATCAAATACTTATGTCATGCAATAAAATGCAAATTAATCACTTAAAAATCATACAATGTGATTTTCTGGATTTTTGTTTTAGATTCCGTCTCTCACAGTTGAAGTGTACCTATGATAAAAATTACAGACCTCAACATGATTTGTAAGTAGGAAAACCTGCAAAATCGGCAGTGTATCAAATACTTGTTCTCCCCACTGTATATTTTTACCCTTTGCTATGAAGCCCCTAAATAAGATCTGGTGCAACCAATTACCTTCAGAAGTCACATAATTAGTTAAATAAAGTCCACCTGTGTGCAATCTAAGTGTCACATGATCTCAGTATATATACACCTGTTCTGAAAGGCCCCCGAGTCTGCAACACCACTAAGCAAGGGGCACCACCAAGCAAGCAGCACCATGAAGACCAAGGAGCTCTCCAAACAGGTCAGGGACAAAGTTGTGGAGAAGTACAGATCAGGGTTGGGTTATAAAAAAATATCAGAAACTTCGAACATCCCACGGAGCACCATTAAATCCATTATTAAAAAATGGAAAGAATACGGCACCACAACAAACCTGTCAAGAGAGGGCCGCCCACCAAAACTCATGGACCAGGCAAGGAGGGCATTAATCAGAGAGGCAACAAAGAGACCAAAGATAACCCTGAAGGAGCTGCAAAGCTCCACAGTGGAGATTGGAGTATCTGTCCATAGGACCACTTTAAGCCGTACACTCCACAGAGCTGGGCTTTACGGAAGAGTGGCGAGAAAAAAGCCATTGCTTAAAGATGAAATAAGCAAACACATTTGGTGTTCGCCAAAAGGCATGTGGGAGACTCCCCAAACATATGGAAGAAGGTACTCTGGTCAGATGAGACTAAAATTGAGCTTTTTGGCCATCAAGGAAAATGAGTGTGGTAAAAGACCAAGTCCATATTATGGCAAGAACAGCTCAAATAAGCAAAGAGAAACAACAGTCCATCATTACTTTAAGACACGAAGGTCAGTCAATACGGAAAATGTCAAGAACTTTGAAAGTTTCTTCAAGTGCAGTCACAAAAACCATCAAGCGCTATGATGAAACTGGGTCTCATGAGGACCGCCACAGGAATGGAAGACCCAGAGTTACCTCTGCTGCAGAGGATAAGTTCATTAGAGTTAACTGCCTCAGAAATTGCAGCCCAAATAAATGCTTCACAAAGTTAAAGTAACAGACACATCTCAACATCAACTGTTCAGAGGAGACTGTGTGAATCAGGCCTTCATGGTCGAATTGCTGCAAAGAAACCACTACTAAAGGACACCAATAAGAAGAAGAGGCTTGCTTGGGATAAGAAACACGAGCAATGGACATTAGACCGATGGAAATGTGTCCTTTGGTCTGGAGTCCAAATTTGAGATTTTTGGGGCCAAACGCTGTGGCTTTGTTAGACGCGTTGTGGGTGAACGGATGATCTCCGCATGTGTATTTCCCTCCGTAAAGCATGTTATGTTGTGGGGGTGCTTTGCTGGTGACACTGTCTGTGATTTATTTAGAATTCAAGGCACACTTAATCAGGATGGCTACCACAGCATTCTGCAGTGATACGCCATCCCATCTGGTTTGGGCTTAGTGGGACTATCATTGTTTTTCAACAGGACAATGACCCAACACACCTCCAGGCGGTGTAATGGCTATTTTACCAAGAAGGAGATTGATGGAGTGCTGCATCAGATTGCCTGGCCTCCAAAATTCCCCGACCTCAACCCAACTGAGATGGTTTGGGATGAGTCGGACTGCAGAGTGAAGGAGAAGCAGCCAACAAGTGCTCAGAATATGTGGGAACTCCTTCAAGACTGTTGGAAAAGCATTCCAGGTGAAGCTGGTTGAGAGAATGCTAAGAGTGTGCAAAGCTGTCATCAAGGCAAAGGGTGGCTATTTGAATGATATAAAATATATTTTCATTTGTTTAACACTTTTTTGGTTACTACATGATTCCATATGTGTTATTTCATAGTTTTGATGTCTTCACTATTATTCTAAAATTGAGAAAATAGTAAAAATAAAGAAAAACCCTGGAATGAGTAGGTGTGTCCAAACTTTTCACTGGTACTGTACGTTTTACGGACACAGTATGTTTTACATTAGTTATCTTGTTGCTATTAGTTGTTATTAGTCCCATCCTTCAGTTCCATTCAACCCCTCCCATCTGTCTCTTAACACCATCCATATTGGATTACTATTTGCCATATATTTTTCAACTGTGCTGTGATGTTTCACACATTTTCTGAACCTTTCTATTCTCATTGTTTCTTCAGATTGTAAATTGAAAATAAACATTTTTGCTAAAAGTATTATTATATTATTGATCAATTGACTATGACTATGCCAGTAGTGCTATTTGCAGGGTTAGCTCCAGGTAAATATTGCAATTATTCAGCCATTCCTGGACCTGTGACCAAAAACAAGCTACATATGGAAAGTACCAAAACAAATGATCTAATGATTCTGTCTCTTCGCAGCAAAATCTGCAGAGCTGGGAAGGTTGCATCCCCAAAATACAGTGAGGGAAAAAAGTATTTGATCCCCTGCTGATTTTGTACGTTTGCCCACTGACAAAGAAATGATCAGTCTATAATTTTAATGGTAGGTTTATTTGAACCGTGAGAGACAGAATAACAACAAAAAAATCCAGAAAAAAGCATGTCAAAAATGTTATAAATTGATTTGCATTTTAATGAGGGAAAAAAGTATTTGACCCCTCTGCAAAACATGACTTAGTACTTGGTGGCAAAACCCTTGTTGGCAATCACAGAGGTCAGACGTTTCTTGTAGTTGGCCACCAGGTTTGCACACATCTCAGGGGGGATTTTGTTCCACTCCTCTTTGCAGATCTTCGCCAAGTCATTAAGGTTTCGAGGCTGACGTTTGGCAACTCGAACCTTCAGCTCCCTCCACAGATTTTCTATGGGATTAAGGTCTGGAGACTGGCTAGGCCACTCCAGGACCTTAATGTTCTCCTTCTTGAGCCACTCCTTTGTTGCCTTGGCCGTGTGTTTTGGGTCATTGTCATGCTGGAATACCCATCCACGACCCATTTTCAATGCCCTGGCTGAGGGAAGGAGGTTCTCACCCAAGATTTGACGGTACATGGCCCCGTCCATCGTCCCTTTGATGCGGTGAAGTTGTCCTGTCCCCTTAGCAGAAAAACACCCCCAAAGCATAATGTTTACACCTCCATGTTTGACGGTGGAGATGGTGTTCTTGGGGTCATAGGCAGCATTCCTCCTCCTCCAAACACGGCGAGTTGAGTTGATGCCAAAGAGCTCGATTTTGGTCTCATCTGACCACAACAATTTCACCCAGTTCTCCTCTGAATCATTCAGATGTTCATTGGCAAACTTCAGATGGGCATGTATATGTGCTTTCTTGAGCAGGGGGACCTTGCGGGCGCTGCATGATTTCAGTCCTTCACGGCGTAATGTGTTACCAATTGTTTTCTTTGTGACTATGGTCCCAGCTGCCTTGAGATCATTGACAAGATCCTCCCGTGTAGTTCTGGGCTGATTCCTCACCGTTCTCATGATCATTGCAACTCCACGAGGTGAGATCTTGCATGGAGCCCCAGGCCGAGGGAGATTGACAGGTCTTTTGTGTTTCTTCCATTTGCGAATAATCGCACCAACTGTTGTCAACTTCTCACCAAGCTGCTTGGCGATGGTCTTGTAGCCCATTCCAGCCTTGTGTAGGTCTACAATCTTGTCCCTGACATCCTTGGAGAGCTCTTTGGTCTTGGCCATGGTGGAGAGTTTGGAATCTGATTGATTGATTGCTTCTGTGGACAGGTGTCTTTTATACAGGTAACAAACTGAGATTAGGAGCACTCCCTTTAAGAGTGTGCGCCTAATCTCATTTCGTTACCTGTATAAAAGACACCTGGGAGCCAGAAAAATGGCTGATTGAGAGGGGGTCAAATACTTATTTCCCTCATTAAAATGCAAATCAATTGATAACATTTTTGACATGCGTTTTTCTGGATGTTTTTGTTGTTATTCTGTCTCTCACTGTTCAAATAAACCTACCATTAAAATTATAGACTGATCATTTCTTTGTCAGTGGGCAAACGTACAAAATCAGCAGGGGACCAAATACTTTTTTCCCTCACTGTAAATAATATTCTATTGGTTGCAAGAATTTGATTTAAAAAAAATTTGGAATCCGGCGTCGTTTTGCGTATCAGTTCATATGGAATCGGCACGTCAAACATTTCTTCCCAACTCTTTTTTAATCTATATGGCAAGGCTGTCAATTTTTTGGTGCATAAACGAAACTGGTATACTTTTTATTTATCACAATTTTCTTTAACCAATTATGGTTTTTAATGCAGGGCCGACAGACAAGTTCCTTACTTTTTCCCTCTTCCACTTTCCTCTTCCATTTTTGCGTTAATGCTGCAATTAGTTGGTTGTAATTTTGGGTAGAGCAGACATTGCCATATGTTTTTGTTAGCTGCATGTGCGACATAACTCCACCAGTCCTGCCTATGATATAATTTACAAAGATTACACCTTTTTTTTCTTCTAAAAAAATAGTGGTTTTTTATCAAATAGTAAATTTGAGTTTAACCACAGTATTTGTTGTATTATTTGTTCAGTCGTTTCTGGTGGATAAAATTTAAATTGCAATCAACTTTCTATGGCTTGTTTTAGAAATAGTGATATTTGGGAGATTATTTCCTTTTCAAATAACTGAAAGTGAGAGGTTGTAATCTGAATAAAGGGAAAAAGGCCATTCTTGAACATAGGGTGAGACATTATTACTAATTTGCTAGAGAACCTGTTCGGATTTAAGTATAACTTTTGTATGACTGAACCCTCTAGTGAGAGGTCTAATTTTTTAATATTTAATAATTTCTGCCCTCCGAATTCATATTCATTATATAAATAGACCCGTTTCATTTTGTCTGGCTTGCCGTTCCAAATAAAATTGAATATTTTTTTCTAATATAATTTTAAAAACTGTTCGCTAGCTGTAGGCAAGACCATAAGCAAATGGGTAAACTGGTATATTACTAAACAGTTAATCAGTGTGATTTTTCTACAAATAGACAGGTATTTACCCTTCCATGGTAGCAAGATCTTTTTGCTATGTCACGATCGTCTGAAGGAGCGGACCAATGCGCAGCGTTGCGAGTGAACATGATGACTTTATTAATTAAAGCAACCACGAAGAAAACAACAAATGACGATACGTGAAGTTCAAAATACTGAAACACACTAACAGCAACACAGAAACAATAACCCACAAAACAAAGGAGAAAACACACAGAATATATATGGCTCCCAATCAGAGATAACGAGCCGACAGCTGACACTCGTTACCTCCGATTGGGAGTCATAGACCAATCACCATAGACACAAACAAAATGAAACTCACCCATCCCCAACACCACCAAATGAAATACACCCAAACACATGAAAATGAACAACCCTGGCTCAATTATAAAGTCCATAGAGCCAGAGTGTCACAGTACCCCCCCCTAAAGGTGCGAACTCCGGGCGCACCAACATCAGGACTAGGGGAGGGTCTGGGTGGGCGTCTGTCCACGGTGGCGGCTCTGGCCCCGGTCGTGATCCCCACCCCACCACAGTCACAACCTGCTTCGGTAGCCTCCTCCCAATGACCACCCTCCAACTAACCCCACCTGGACTAAGGGGCAACACCGGACTAAGGGGCAGCATCGGCCTAAGGGGCAGCACCGGGATAAGGGGCAGCACCGGGATAAGGAGCAGCACCGGGACAAGGGGCAGCACCGGACTAAGGGGCAGCACCGGACTAAGGGGCAGCACCGGACTACGGGGCAGCACCGGGCTAAGGGACAGTACCTGACTAAGGGGCAGCACAAGACTAAGGGGCAGTACCAGGCTGAATGGCGGATCCCGGCTGGACGGCTCTGGCGGATCCCGGCTGGACGGCTCTGGCGGATCCCGGCTGGACGGCTCTGGCGGATCCCGGCTGGACGGCTCTGGCGGATCCCGGCTGGACGGCTCTGGCGGATCCCGGCTGGACGGCTCTGGCGGATCCCGGCTGGACGGCTCTGGCGGATCCTTGCTGGACGGCTCTGGCGGATCCTGGCTGGACGGCTCTGGCGGATCCTGGCTGGACGGCTCTGGCGGATCCTGGCTGGACGGCTCTGGCGGATCCTGGCTGGACGGCTCTGGCGGATCCTGGCTGGACGGCTCTGGCGGATCCTGGCGGGACGGCTCTGGCGGATCCAGGCGGGACGGCTCTGGCGGATCCTGGCGGGACGGCTCTGGCGGATCCTGGCTGGACGGCTCTGGCGGATCCTGGCTGGACGGCTCTGGCGGATCCTGGCTGGACGGCTCTGGCGGATCCTGGCTGGACGGCTCTGGCTGCTCATGGCTGGCTGACGGATCTGGCTGCTCATGGCTGGCTGACGGATCTGGCTGCTCATGGCTGGCTGACGGATCTGGCTGCTCATGGCTGGCTGACGGATCTGGCTGCTCATGGCTGGCTGACGGATCTGGCTGCTCATGGCTGGCTGACGGATCTGGCTGCTCATGGCGGGCTGACGGATCTGGCTGCTCATGGCGGGCTGACGGATCTGGCTGCTCATGGCTGGCTGACGGATCTGGCTGCTCATGGCTGGCTGACGGATCTGGCTGCTCATGGCTGGCTGACGGATCTGGCTGCTCATGGCTGGCTGACGGATCTGGCTGCTCATGGCTGGCTGACGGATCTGGCTGCTCATGGCTGGCTGACGGATCTGGCTGCTCCTGGCTGGCTGACGGATCTGGCTGCTCCTGGCTGGCTGACGGATCTGGCTGCTCATGGCTGGCTGACGGATCTGGCTGCTCATGGCTGGCTGACGGATCTGGCTGCTCATGGCTGGCTGACGGATCTGGCTGCTCATGGCTGGCTGACGGATCTGGCTGCTCATGGCTGGCTGACGGATCTGGCTGCTCATGGCTGGCTGACGGATCTGGCTGCTCATGGCTGGCTGACGGATCTGGCTGCTCATGGCGGGCTGACGGATCTGGCTGCTCATGGCTGGCTGACGGATCTGGCTGCTCATGGCTGGCTGACGGATCTGGCTGCTCATGGCTGGCTGACGGATCTGGCTGCTCATGGCTGGCTGACGGGTCTGGCTGCTCATGGCTGGCTGACGGGTCTGGCTGCTCATGGCTGGCTGACGGATCTGGCTGCTCATGGCTGGCTGACGGATCTGGCTGCTCATGGCTGGCTGACGGATCTGGCTGCTCATGGCTGGCTGATGGTGCTGGCTGGGAGGCTGGCGGTGGAGGCGGACCCCAGCCTCGGATTGCAGTCATCACCTCCAGCAGGGCGGCTCCCATCTGCAGGAGCTGCTCTTTCTGGTCCCGAACCTGAGCTTCCAGTCTAGTATGGGCTGCGTCGGCTCCTGCTGATTCCATAGCAGGTGTATGATTCTGTCTGGCGGCAGGCTCTAGCGGCTCCTGTCTGGCGGAAGGCTCTAGCGGCTCCGATCTGGCGGACGGCTCTGAAGGCTCATGGCAGACGGACGGCTTTGCAGGCTCAGTACAGACGGGCGGCTTATGCAGCGCTTGGCAGACGGGCAGTTCAGACGCCCTAGGGCAGACGGCAGACTCTGGCCGGCTGGCGACGCACATCGTGGACCTGGTGCGTGGAGTAGGAACAGGCCGGTCCATACCGGGAACACACACCAATGGCCTTAACTGCGGATCAGGAACGGGCCGGACCGGACTGGTAACACACTTCAGTCTCTCATGCCGTGCCACAACAACTTCCCTCCTTCCACTCGCCAATGGCTCCCGTACTCCGTTAGCCTTCTCTCCTTTTCTCCCTGTGGCAGCCTCCTGCTGCCCAGCTGCCCAAGCCATGTGCCCCCCCCAAAAAAATTCTTGGGGTTGCCTCTCTTCCACGGGCTTCCAGCCTTGCCTTCGCGCTGCCTCCTCGTACCACCTCCTCTCGGCTTTGGCTGCCTCCAGCTCTTCACGAGGGAGGCGATATTCTCCCGGTTGTGCCCAAGGATCCTTTCCGTCCAATAACTCTTCCCATGTCCAGACCCTCGGCTCCTGGACACGCTTGTTACGCTGCTTGGTCCTTTTGTGGTGGGTTATTCTGTCCACGATCGTCTGAAGGAGCGGACCAATGCGCAGCGTTGCGAGTGAACATGATGACTTTATTAATTAAAGCAACCACGAAGAAAACAACAAATGACGATACGTGAAGTTCAAAATACTGAAACACACTAACAGCAACACAGAAACAATAACCCACAAAACAAAGGAGAAAACACACAGAATATATATGGCTCCCAATCAGAGATAACGAGCCGACAGCTGACACTCGTTACCTCCGATTGGGAGTCATAGACCAATCACCATAGACACAAACAAAATGAAACTCACCCATCCCCAACACCACCAAATGAAATACACCCAAACACATGAAAATGAACAACCCTGGCTCAATTATAAAGTCCATAGAGCCAGAGTGTCACATGCTAACTTTTTATAAAAATGTATTGGAATGAGATCATTTCTTTCGGGATATGTATACCGAATATACACATAGGTGTTCCTTTTTGTCCAGGTGGGAAAGGGCAGTGTGGAGTGTGATTGAGATTGAGTCATCAGTGGATCTGTTGGGGCAGTATGCACATTGGAGTGGGTCTAGGGTATCCGGGAAGATGCTGTTGATGTGAGCCATGACTAGCCTTTCAAAGTCAACTTCTCAATCCCATGCCGTGGCAGCCCAAATACTAAACCAAGAAGATGGAATGAACTCCTATTTTGAGAACTAGGATCCTGAGGTCTTTGAGGAACCTGAACTATCACCTGTGGAGTTTGCATGACTAGGTGCAGTTCCAAAGACCCCACTACAAATGGTTTTACAACAACAGACAACAAAGCCATAAAAAACATTCAAGTCAAAAGACTCTGTGAAGGTTTACTATCGGAAGGAAAACTCCGTTACGGATACACGCTGGATATTGTTATATTTACCATTGCATTCGGACCGAAAGCAGAGCTCGCTTGGAAGGACTTGAGACTCCTAGAATTCACTAGCAGTGAGTAACCAATGTGAATGAATGAGCGGTCCTTGTTGTTGCACCATATTCCTGGATCTCATTGAATGTTTTTGCCGTTTAGGAACTTCGAATGTGGACTGTATGCGTCCGAAACGACCCCGCTTTAGGCTTGGGCAGTGGCTATGGTCAATTGGTAAGGAAGCCACTACATTCAAGTCAAAAGACTCCGTGAAGGATTACTATCAGAAGGAAAGCTCAGGTACCGACACAAGCTGGATATTGTAATATTTAACATTGCATTCGAACCACAACGACAGCTCGCTTGGAAGGACTTGAACTCCTAGAATTCGCTAGCCGTGAGTAACCACTGCGAATGAATGAGCTGCCCTGTTCAATGCAATCGTTTCATCAAGCATATTATGGAAGCGCAAATGTGCTTATAATTGGAATGTTTGATAAACTTGGGAATGGAATTCAAAACACAGCGCTGTGAAAACTATAAAGAAGTTTGAGTTTGGGCAACACTGAGATCCTATGCACAATGTAGCCTAATCAAATGTATAATATTAGGCCTAACGTAGAAATACAATGCATCAATGGAACTATACTAAAGGATCTAAAGATTGTATTACCTTTATTTTACTAGGCAAGTCAGTTAAGAACAAATTCTTATTTACAATGACGGCCTCAACCGGCCAAACCCGGATGACTCTGGGCCAATTGTGCGCCGCCCTATGGGACTCCCAATCAAGGCCAGTTGTGATTTAGCCTGGAATCGAACCAGGGGGTCTGTAGTGACGCCTCAAGAACTGAGATGCAGTGCCTTAGACCGCTGCGCCACTCGGGAGCACTGTGTGTTTAAATGTAATTAAAGGGGACAAAACCTATAATGGGAAAAAAACATTCAATGAGATCCAGGGATATGGCCTGCTGGCTCCCCTTCCTCTGCGGAAGCATAGTTCCCGCTCAGCCCAGTCAAAACTGTTCGCTGCTCTGGCACCCCAATGGTGGAACAAGCTCCCTCACGACGCCAGGACAGCGGAGTCACTCACCACCTTCCGGAGACATTTGAAACCCCACCTCTTTAAGGAATACCTGGGATAGGATAAAGTAATCCTTCTACCCCCCCCCCCCCAAAAAATAAATAAAAAATAAAAATAAAATAATTGGAAAGTGGTTATCCCACTGGCTATAGGGTGAATGCACCAATTTGTAAGTCGCTCTGGATAAGAGCGTCTGCTAAATGACGTAAATGTGCCCTTGAGCAAGGCACTTAACCCTAATTGCTCCTGTAAGTCGCTCTGGATAAGAGCGTCTGCTAAATTACTAAAATGTAAATGTAAATGATATGGTGCAACAACAAGGTTTATTCTTCTCATATCTAACAAACAACGATTCTCCAATCAACTTAAAGCATCGATTATTTGACATGAAAAATACATAGTATGGCCTGTCTGTATGGTCAAAAGACTATACCGCTCCCGCTTCTAGCTAGGACTCCCTTGCCCAACTTCCTGCCTTTATCCTATTACCAACACACTTACCACAGTACAATGAATGGGCAAGAGGGGGAGCCAAAAACTAAGTTAAACTAATGAAAAAGGAATATCTCAATCAGGTAAATAAATCATAAAGGTACGTACCTAATATTTCATCATATACATTCATATTTCATATATTTACACACACGTACATGGAGCTCTGTATGTTCTGTATGTCCAAATCGGCTCTAACATATCGGCCCCTAATTGTTAACTGCACTGAATGCATAACAATGACTTAATATTCAAAAATAGAGCCAACACACAAAACATACTATACCAGAGCAGTATTACGGTTCATAGCTATATACAAATATACAAGGTCCCATATAGGACAAGAGTCCATTGATCTCAGTCCCAAAAAATGTCAAGTTTGACGTCCAGAAATGTACAAGTACGACATCCAAGAATCAGAGGTGCACGTGATTCAAAGATGGAGCACTGTTTGTGTGTGTGTGTGTGTGTATCTCAGTCAGCCGCCTCCAGCAGCAGGCAGAATTTATTGATAGGTCTCTGTAAGATGTTGGTCTTGGTCTTAACCATGACGCTCCGGACAAGACCTTTGGCCCCTGGCAAAGCCTCCACCACACGCCCCATTAGCCAAGAGTTCCTTGGGGCTGTGTCATCGACGAAGACAACAAGGTCACCAGGACTGAAGTTTCTCTTAGTTTTGTTCCACTTGTTCCGCTCCTGCATAAGTGGAAGATACTCCCTTATCCATCTCTTCCAGAAGAGGTCAGTGATATATTGTACTTGCTTCCATCTCCTTCGTGAGTATAGTTCTCCTCTCTAGAATAGTCCTGGTGGCAGGACTGGCTTTGCTTTCAGATGAAGCAGATGGTTCGGAGTTAGGGGTTATAGATCATTAGGGTCGTTCTTACAGTTGTGATTGGTCTGTCGTTCATGATCGCCTCAATTTCACACAAGGCTGTCTGCAAAGCCTCATCATCCAGTACTTGCTCTTTAAGGACTGAATAGAGGATATTTTTCACAAGTCGGATCAACCTCTTCCATACTCCCCCATGGTGGGCTCCAGAGGAAGGGTTGAATGACCATGTCACTCCTTCCTTCAGTAATGCATGTTGAATCTTGTTGTGATCCAGCTCATTCAGAGCTTCTCCTAGCTCTCTGTGTGTTCCAACAAAGTTGGTGCCATTGTCTGTTTCTGATACTTGTTACTAGGCCCCTTCGATAGATGAACCTGCGCAGGGCATTGATGCACGAATCAGTATCCAGATAACTAGCAACATCTAGATGGACAGCTCGACTCACAAGGCAAGTAAAGATCACACCATACCACTTCACATGAACGCGGCCTCACTTCACCTCTATGGGGCCGAAGTAATCTATGCCCACATGGGTGAAAGGCGGCAAATCAGGTGACACCCGATGTTGTGGAAGGTCGGCCATCTTCTGTTCTCCAGCTCTAGTTTGCATCTGCCTGCAGAAGACACAGCTCTTAAGGATCTTCCTTGCTAAGGAGTTGGCACAGGGTATCCAATATCGCTGGCGAAGTCTGGAAAGCATGTGACCTCTCTCAGAGTGGCCAACCTTCTCATGGATGTAGAGTAAGATCAGTCTGGAGATGTGGGAGTCTTTGGGCAGGATCATAGGATTCTTTAGTTCTGTAGGCATAGCAGCTTTGCTTAACCTTCCTCCCACTCTCAGAATGCCATTGTCAACAATTGGATCAAGCTTAAAGATTGAGCCGCTTCCCTTGGCACATTGTCTTCCTTTCACAATGAGTGCAATTTCTTGTTTAAAGTGCTGTCTTTGCTCAAATCGAATGTGTCCCGATCGTCTACCAGAGAGGAGGACCAAGGCGCAGCGTTGAGGGTGAACATATTTATTAGAGAATGATCACACGATCAAAACAACAGACGATAACGTGATGTCTATGGTTTAACACAAACCAAATAAGAACAAGAAACCACAAATAATGAATGCCTAACGGCTACCTAAGTATGACTCCCAATCAGAGACAACGAGCTACAGCCGTCTCTGATTGGGAGCCACCCTGGCCAACATAGATATACAACAACTAGAACATAAACAAATGAAAACTCACACCCTGGCTCAACATACTAGAGTCCCCAGAGCCAGGGCGTGACAGTACCCCCCCTAAAGGCGCGGACTCCGACCGCGCCAACCAAATACAACAGGGGAGGGACCGGGTTGGCACTCCGCCTCGGCGGCGGATCCGGCTCCGGACATGACCCCCACTCCTTCTCTAACCCCCCAAAGTACCCCTGGTCCGGTCTGGCCCTGCTGACCAGAGCTGAACTGAACACTGGTGGAGCGGATTGCTCTAGCTCCGGCGTGACGCAGCACCTGACCGGTGCCGGACCCGCCACCGGTGGAACAGGCACGGGCCGTGCCGGACTGACGACGCACACCACTGGCTTGGTGTGGGGAGCAGGAGCGGGCCGAGCCGGGCTGACGAAACGCACCACTGACTTGGTGCGGGGAGCAGGAAGGGGCCGGACAGGGCTGACGAAACGCACCACAGACTTGGTGCGGGGAGCAGGAATGGGCCGGACTGGGCTGGCGACGCGCACCACAGACTTGGTGCGGAGAGCAGGAACGGGCCGGACAGGGCTGACGAAACGCACCACAGACTTGGTGCGGGGAGCAGGAATGGGCCGGACTGGGCTGGCGACGCGCACCACAGACTTGGTGCGGAGAGCAGGAACGGGCCGGACAGGGCTGACGAAACGCACCACTGACTTGGTGCGGGGAGCAGGAATGGGCCGGGCCGAGCTGGCGATGCGCACCGTAGACTTGGTGCGAGTGGCAGGAACAGGCCGGACCGTACTGGGAACACACACCACTGGCCCTACGTGGGGATCAGGAACAGGCCGGACCGGACTGGCAACACACGCCAGTACCTCTCGCCGTGCCTCTACATCTTCCACCCCCTCTTCGACCAGTGGCCCCCGTAACCTGGCGGCCTCCTCTGCCAATCCGCTGGGCCGCTCTGCCGCGGTCTCCTGCTGGCCCGTCGTCCACGGCGTTAGCCCCCCCCCTAAAAAATTTCGGGGCGTCTCTTCTACCCGTGGACCAGGTCTCCATGTCCCTCGCCAGCCTTTCGCCCTTCTGCCACAATGTCAAGCCCTTCTCTTCCTCACTCGGCTTGACCCAGTCGAGGAGGCGAAGGAGATCTGCTAGAGATCTCCCTGGCGATGGCTCCTGGACACGCTGCTTGGTCACATCTTGGTGGTTTCTTCTGTCACGATCGTCTACCAGAGAGGAGGACCAAGGTGCAGCGTTGAGGGTGAACATATTTATTAGAGAATGATCACACGATCAAAACAACAGACGATAACGTGATGTCTACGGTTTAACACAAACCAAATAAGAACAAGAAACCACAAATAATGAATGCCTAACGGCTACCTAAGTATGACTCCCAATCAGAGACAACGAGCTACAGCCGTCTCTGATTGGGAGCCACCCTGGCCAACATAGATATACAACAACTAGAACATAAACAAATGAAAACTCACACCCTGGCTCAACATACTAGAGTCCCCAGAGCCAGGGCGTGACAGAATGATGACCTTTTCGGCTTCATCTAGGTCATCCACAGACAGACTTTATTTTCCAAACGTCAGTTTGAACATGTCAATTTGTTCATTCAGTGAGTTTGTTCATCTCTGATCTGATCCTGGATCAGTTTGTGTGAGAACTTTCCTTATCTGGCTTAACTGTAGAAGTTGTCTCTTCAGTTTCAGCATCCAGGCAACTGCTTTCTTCAAGCTGTTCAATGTTGAATAGTACTCAATCAGTTTTCTGGTCGGATTCTTTTTTTCCACACTTGTACTGTTCATGATTACGTCTTTTCTCACCTCTGGATCATCCGGAGGGATGGAGCCAAGCTCCTCGGGAACTTTCGGGCCATTGTGTTTCTTCTTTCTCCAGGAATTCTGGTACTTTGAGCCATCTCTTTGAGTTCAGGAAAGTTTCAACATGTAACCCTCTTGAGGCATCGTCGGCTGGGTTGTGTTTGGAGTTCAAATACCTCCACTGTTTTGCTTTCGATAGGTCACGAATCACAGCAACCCTATTAGCCACAAATGTATGGAATCTCTTGGTATAGTTGCAGATATATTTTAGCACAGACTAACTGTCTGTCCAGACAGTTGACTCCTCGAGTTCAATCTGGAGCTCCAACCTTTAACATCCTGTCGACTCGCACCGCCAATGTTGCCGCAGCAAGTTCCAGTCTGGGGATCATCATCTGCTTGAGTGAAGTCACCCTTAATTTCCCCAGAATTAATGAGATGTGGACCTTTTCCATACCATTTGTGAACCTAAGGTAACTTGCTGTGCCATAACCTTGTTCACTTGCGTCACAGAAGAGATGCAGCTGTGATGCAGCTGTGAGGTCTTGACTTGACCAAAGTTCTTAGGCATCATGCACCTGTCAATCTGGAATCTGGACAGCTGGTCCAGCTCTGAGAGCCATCTCTTCCTTGAAATAGAGTGTTCTTCGGGATGACTTCGTCCCATCCACACTTTAGCTTGCAGAGCTCTTCAAGAATGTGCTTTGCTTTTAATATGAATGGGGCGAGTTAACCTAATGGATCATAAACAGAGCTGACAGTTGAGAGAATACCTCTTCTTGTAAGGGGTCTGTTCTTGATAGTGACTCGGAAAGTAAACACATCACTTTCAATGTTCCATCGGATTCCAAGCGCTCATTCAACAGGCAGCTTTTCTCTGTCCAGGTCCAGTTATTTTATCTGCTTGGCTTTGTGTTCATCAGGGATAGAAGCCAGCACAGCGCGGCTGTTGCTGACGCACTTGGTCAACTTGAACCCACCCTGAGAGCACACTTCTCTGAGGTTTTTATTGAGAGCTATGACTTGTTCTTCTGTGGGCACTGATTTGAAGCAGTCATCAACATAGAAGTTGGACTTGACTTGAATCACCTCTTCATCGTACTTCTCACAGTTGTCTTCTGCCGTCTTTTGCAGTGCAAAGTTTGTGCAACTTATAAATAAATAAATAAATAAATTGGTCATTTAGCAGACGCTCTTATCCAGAGCGACTTACAGGAGCAATTTAGGGTTAAGTGCCTTGCTCAAGGGCACATCGACAGATTTTTCACCTAGTCGGCTCGGGGATTAGAACCAGCGACCTTTCGGTTACTGGCACAACGCTCTTACCCACTAAGCTACCTGCCGCCCGGATATAGCACAGAAAATATGTACCGTCATTTTGTACTCCTCCAATCTTTTGTTAGCATCACCATCTGGACACCATAGGAATCGCAGGAAGTCTAAGTCATCTTCATGGACACGTACTTGATGGAACATTCCTTCGCTGTCTGCCATCATGGCAATGTGCTCTTGCCGAATTCTATACACCTCCAATTGACTCAAATTATGTCAATTAGCCTATCAGAAGCTTCTAAAGCCATGACATAATTTTCTGGAATTTTCCAAGCTGTTTAAAGACACAGTCTACTTAGTGTATGTAAACTTCTGACCCACTGGAATTGTGATACAGTGAATTATAGGTGAAATAATCTGTCTTTAAACAATTGTTGGAAAAATTACTTGTGTCATGCACAAAGTAGATGTCCTAACCGACTTGCCAAAACTATAGTTTGTTAAAAAATAAATTTGTGGAGTGGTTGAGAAACAAATTTTAATGACTCCAACCTAAGTTTATGTAAACTTCCGACTTCAACTGTAACATATATCTTCTAAGAGTTTAATTTGGGAGATGGTAACTCGTTAAACAACTTATTACGTGGTGCCCCAAATTCCTAATGAGTTAATTGTTACATTATTAATTTAATTGAGTGACAATTAAACATAGTTAGGTAATTCTATAAATAACAGTCATACATTAAAGTAAGTCACGCCACGACATATTGGTGCCCCCGTGCGAGGAATACAAACATATTGGAGCCCCAGTGCGAGGAATCTAAGATAGAATTAGGCTTTACTGTTGAATTTGGTCTATATGAATTGTGCAGCACATTAAGTTATACACCCAGGTTACGTTATAAACCAGTAGGCAGGATTTGTTAAGGTGTGAGTGTTTCCATTTGAAGAAGATGCTAGAGGTTGCCTCCGGTGTTGTATATCTGACGAAAAGTCAGTGTGTAGAGTGAATTACTGAATGCTACGAGCCAGGACATAGAGTGGGGAAAAAAAGTATTTAGTCAGCCACCAATTGTGCAAGTTCTCCCACTTAAAAAGATTAGAGAGGCCTGTAATTTTCATCATAGGTACACATCAACTATGACAGACAAATCGAGGAAAAAAAATCCAGAAAATAACATTGTAGGATTTTTAATGAATTTATTTGTAAATTATGGTGGAAAATAAGTATTTGGTCACCTACAAACAAGCAAGATTTCTGGCTCTCACAGACCTGTAACTTATTCTTTAAGAGGCTCCTCTGTCCTCCACTCGTTACCTGTATTAATGGCACCTGTTTGAACTTGTTATCAGTATAAAAGACACCTGTCCACAACCTCAAACAGTCACACTCCAAACTCCACTATGGCCAAGACCAAAGAGCTGTCAAAGGACACCAGAAACAAAATTGTAGACCTGCACCAGGCTGGGAAGACTGAATCTGCAATAGGTAAGCAGCTTGGTTTGAAGAAATCAACTGTGGGAGCAATTATTAGGAAATGGAAGACATACAAGACCACTGATAATCTCCCTCGATCTGGGGCTCCACGCAAGATCTCACCCCGTGGGGTCAAAATGATCACAAGAACGGTGAGCAAAAATCCCAGAACCACACGGGGGGACCTAGTGAATGACCTGCAGAGAGCTGGGACCAAAGTAACAAAGCCTACCATCAGTAACACACTACGCCGCCAGGGACTCAAATCCTGCAGTGCCAGACGTGTCCCCCTGCTTAAGCCAGTACATGTCCAGGCCCGTCTGAAGTTTGCTAGAGTGCATTTGGATGATCCAGAAGAGGATTGGGAGAATGTCATATGGTCAGATGAAACCAAAATATAACTTTTTGGTAAAAACTCAACTCGTCGTGTTTGGAGGACAAAGAATGCTGAGTTGCATCCAAAGAACACCATACCTACTGTGAAGCATGGGGGTGGAAACATCATGCTTTGGGGCTGTTTTTCTGCAAAGGGACCAGGACGACTGATCCGTGTAAAGGAAAGAATGAATGGGGCCATGTATCGTGAGATTTTTAGTGAAAACCTCCTTCCATCAGCAATGGCATTGAAGATGAAACGTGGCTGGGTCTTTCAGCATGACAATGATCCCAAACACACCGCCCGGGCAACGAAGGAGTGGCTTCGTAAGAAGCATTTCAAGGTCCTGGAGTGGCCTAGCCAGTCTCCAGATCTCAACCCCATAGAAAATCTTTGGAGAGAGTTGAAAGTCTGTGTTGCCCAGTGACAGCCCCAAAACATCACTGCTTTAGAGGAGATTTGCATGGAGGAATGGGCCAAAATACCAGCAACAGTGTGTGAAAACCTTGTGAAGACTTACAGAAAACGTTTGACCTGTGTCATTGCCAACAAAGGGTATATAACAAAGTATTGAGAAACTTTTGTTATTGACCAAATACTTATTTTCCACCATAATTTGCAAATAAATTCATTTAAAATCCTACAATGTGATTTTCTGGAATTTTTTTCTCATTTTGTCTGTCATAGTTGACGTGTACCTATGATGAAAATTACAGGCCTCTCTCATCTTTTTAAGTGGGAGAACTAGCACAATTGGTGGCTGACTAAATACTTTTTTCCGCACTGTATTGGGCCGGCCGATTGAGGTATTCTCAGATATTGTCTCGTTGGGCCAAACTTGTACTATTTCTTCTGTCTCTCGCGTCTCAGGAGCGAGTTGACTCGGTCAGTATTAATTTCTAGAGCGAGGACATAGGGCCAGCAATGATAGAAATTTGGATAGATATATTTGTTGACCGGGCCATTATCTATATGCCTATCGCGCTTTGGTAGCGTGGGTAGGCCACAGGCGTATCTCTTATGTTACAGCGCGTTCCGGTAATATAGTGCTAGCAAAGAGAATGCCGAATGGGTTTGAATGTGAGACGTCACTGATAAACCCCTTCCCGTAGTGTATGGGATCCTGTTGTGTGCTTAAACAAATATAAGAAACTTTAGCTGTGCACTAGATGCTAAGCTAACAAAGGGAGAGCAGCCATTGTGTTTTTCCTGTGTCACGTTGAAATCCCCGTCTTGGCCGATGGAAGTCCCGCACCTTTGTACTCCCATTCAGGTTCAGCTTTCTGCGATCAGTGACCCCTAGTGGTGAAGAAGCGCAAGGATATTGTTTTAATAATAATATAATATGCCATTTCGCAGACGCTTTTATCCAAAGCGACTTACAGTCACGTGTGCATACATTTTTACGTATGGGTGGTCCCGGGGATCAAACCCACTACCCTGGCGTTACAAGCGCCATGCTCTACCAATTGAGCTACAGAGGACCACAAAAATAAATGTTCTATCTGAGGCAAAACGTCTTATTGTAGTGTAGCTACGGGCTACATTTATGATATCCAGCAAATCTCAACTCATTGGATATCATTGTCTCATTCAATTTAATAAGTTAAATTGCCGAACATACCTTTTCAGGTTGATCATTTGGATAAGATCCAAATTGATTTGGTTAAACAAATGAGATAATTTTAAATGTTTCCATATTAACCTAGATAAAGCAACGCTTTCAGGTTAATTCAAGTTTAATTCCCAGATAGCCTATACAGGTATGATTAATCATTATCATTGATTAATCAATTCAATTTGCTTTTGCAAGCTCATTGAAGCCAACCCCCACAGTACTGATGCAGTAGTGATGGTTCATTAATGTCTATAAATAGATGTAAAAAAAAATTGCAGCTTCCAACAACTCAAAACTCCCCCCCCCCCCCCCCCACAAAAAAAATTAACGTATAAAAAAAAAAGAATTGCAAGCTATTGGAGAGGGTAGTCCCCACTCCCCCGCTAATTAGTGAACCCTCACCCATAAAAGGATTGATCGCTGACCTCGGCAGTGATACCAACCCTAACTATGCCATTAGCAGGAAAACAGTAGAAATTGCGACAAACGCTCTCCAAAATCAACCATCGGGCGCAGGCCTTGTAAAGGTTCTCTCCAGTTTAGCCCTGATGTATCGCCATCAGAGATTGGCATCGGTCCAATACTGCAGTGCACAGCTGAAGCACGAGCAAGAAATGGTTGATATGAAGGGACAGGTGGACAGAACCGGGAAACTAATGACAAAAGCAGATGAGGAAAACATTCTGTTAACCGAGGAACTTCGTTTGAAAACTGAAGAATTAAAAGTTATTGCAAAAACGAACGAGCACAAACTCTTCAACAAAATCGTCTTCTACAGGAACAAAATCGTCTTCTACATGAACAACTCGATTTAGCCAAAACTAAATACGACGAAGTCCACGCCAAACTAGATAAATCTGACGAGTTATCTACAAACAGGAGCGTGCAATTTGATAACATACATGCAGTTTTGATGAACGTTACCCAAAGCAATAATATTCTAGTCCAAATGCTGCACACCAAAGACGATCAGTTCATGAACACAATGACCAAGTTGGATAACAAATCAGCGAAAGTCATTGAAGTCGCTGACCAAATGAATGATGTGAGAACTCAGGTGATGAAGATGAAAATATTGATTTCTAAGCAAGCGGAGGAAATCTCATCACTGAATCTCTCGCTCCGTACTCAAGTCCTCTACCTGCAAACCATGTCAGATAAGTATGAGGCCGAACGGAGCAAGTGCGAAACTCACATGTCTGAAATAAGTACTCTAAGCACCCAAGTGGACTCTGCTATGCAGCAGAATACCACCCTTAGGTACCATCTGGAGGAATTCCAGAACAGTTACGCAACCAAGCTCGCAACCGGAGCTCGGTAAACAAAGGAGTGAAGATGACAGAAGCTTTCAGACTTTGAATCTCGCAGATGTCCCTCAGTCTTCCCCTCTTGGCCATTCGGCACAGGGTAATAAGGCGCCTCCTCGCCAACAAAGTCAAAGCTTCACTTCTCCTCTTGGCCTTTCGGACCACAATTCCCCACAGTATGAAGCCAACCCTCCCCGCGCACTTGGCACCGAACGCCTTGTCAAACTCGTCAAAAACATCCAAACCTTTGACCCTGTTCCAGGTAAGCCACACGACACTGAGATGTTCCTAGCAGACATAGAGGACGCCTTGGATGGCTACCCGAACGCTACGGGTGCTGACAGGCTTTACTTGTTGAAATGAACATCGAATAGACATGTGACAAGGTTAATTCGTCTACAACAGCAACACGTGCAAAACGACTACGCTAAACTTGCCACCGCCTTGAAAGTAGAATTCAGTGGTTCTGCGACTCGTAAACACGACAGCTCGCTGGGTAACACTGTCAAGCAAGCTCGGAATGAACACCCACAAGCTTACTATCATAAGCTTCGTTCAACTTACTTTGGCCTACTCACTGAAACAGGAATGGAAGAGCTTTTACCATTCAAAACAATATTTCTGTCAAACATGTATCCCAACTTCATTACCTACCTGGGCCCTACAGCCCACATTGGTTTGCCAATCTCAGAACTCAGAGAGCTTGCGAGCACAGCTTTTGAGGCATCAAAAGTGTGCAGCGTTAAGAACCCTGACATCTCAATTTTGGAGTTTGAACAGGAGCGCTCACTCCAGTTAGAGGGTGCATTATCAGGTATTGAAGCGTTGAGATGACGTACAACAACGGTTTCTACCACGAAACCACGATACTAATACCCCCCCCACCAAAAAAAAAAACACCATGGTCGAAATAACTGTAAAGTACGTCGCCAGCAAAACGACTACTGCTACAATCGACCGGATCGCTACGTTCCTGCACCCAATCCACCCAAAGTGTCAGAGCACAAGGGTAACAAGGGTGAAAAAGGGTTCAATGATGACCGAAGCATACGCCAATACAGGAAAAAGACAAGTCACTATGACTAGACATGGAATTGCTGGACAACAGGTCCGCCAGAATTAACACCCTTAGCAAGGACGTTAACAGTCAAATTACTTCGAGACCCTATCGAGACCCTATCCAGGGCCCGCTCGATCAAGACACAAGCCCACAAGCTTTGTCTATAGTCTCTGATACAAATGTTGCGAAGAAAAAGGTAAAACACATCACAAGAGCCAATTCCACTCGAAACTCGATAAGTCCATCTGTTTCCACCATGAACAGAAATGACACATCACATTGTTTCGAGCAACCACAAAATATATGAACACAAAACACGACTCAAACAGCCCATACCTGGAAACAGTCCTGGAGGACTGCTTAACCTGTGCGCTAATTGATCCGGCTTGACAATATCGCTCATTTCTCAAACGTTGTTCAATGATCAAAAAAGTGCTTTGAACCCAGCTAAACGTTTGTTGAGAACGGAACGATGCAATACTTCACTTCGAGGTTTCACCCAGACTACCTCGCCTCTCACAATGCGACTCATGCTGAAACTACACTTCCAAGACATATCGCTTGTTCACCCTGTGTATGTTACCAACCTCGAAAGTGAACCCCTGCAACTCGGAGTAGACTTTATGGATCGGTTGATCCCACTGATGGATTGGAAGACCAACCAAGTATGGTCACAGGCAACCGTGCCGTCTACACTGACCATACTGTCGTCTCCTACCGCTGACTATGACAGAATCATCCACAAAGAGCATCTATCAAAAGAACCCCTTTCGAAAAAGATGTCTCGACACTTCTCTGTGAAGCATCTGACCCAAGGAGATATTACGATATCTCGTCACATTCAATCAGCAAACCTTTCATGATTTCAAGCTAGCAGTCTCTGTGAATGAGCCACTTCCCTCCTCCTTGGAGTCATGCGATACTGTAGCTGAGATTAACTTCTCTTGTCCTACGGACACTTCCGCAAGCACTGCGGCCGTCTCAGGAATAAAAGCATCGACGTGCAGAGTGTACTCTGCTTCCGATGATACATTTTCCGCTTTGAGGGGGACTGAAACCCCTTACAAGGAATCGAACGGCGTCAGTCCCGCAACTGACCCGATGATTCCCACTGGTGAAACACTGTGCCATATCGCAGAAAGATATCCTCGTCTCAGTTCGCAGGTATTGGAATGGTTGCCACATGCGGACGCTGTGGTGACTGACAGGCCATGACAGCCACTGAGCGTTTTCAAGCACAAACACCTGGAGATTTGGTTGAATGGCTACAGCCAATCTACTAACTACGCGGCTGCTGACAACTCGTACAAAGGGTCCAACCTTTTTGTTTGTGCCTCGGACACCAACACCCACCACTGGTGGGGGTGGTCCCAAGACACAAAGGGGAGGAATACAAGCCCAGACCCATGATGAGCCTCGTCGAGGCCGGTAGGGGGGTCGAGACTATGTGCAACACTATACGAGACCGCCAGAGCAGGAAACAAATCTAGTTGTAAACTTCCCCATGACAACATAGAGGAGAGGATAACCACCTTGACGGAGATAACCTTAGAACACATCTGAGATATCACTTAGGTGTACCACACTGGTAATAAAAGAAGTCCAGAGGACTTTCCACCTCCAAAACAAATGGCAACGATAATCATTCCTTTCCATGTGTAGTTCAACTACAATGCAACTAGTAAAATGCTCTAATCAGGTATTCCGGTAGGATAACATTTCAGAGTACATCGGTAGGATAGCTGGTCCCCTTGAGTACCAGTACCAATGCCAGCAACAGTCAGTCCAGCCACAATCAGTAAGAAGGTTAGAGACCTAACAAGTCGACAGAGGAGTTAGTAGTCGCTCAGATTCCAACACGTGGAAGGGAATCTCCCAAAACACTCTTCTGATGGTTAACACACATGCCACTAATATATAGAACCCTCCATTCAGGAGGAAAGTCATTAGAAGTCATGAACCATGATCACACCGCGTACGACTGATTCAGTGGTTGTAGAGTACTTCCGTCGTGAGGTTAGCTCCTCCGTGGATAACATAGCTATGAAATAGACTCCTTCATACCTATCGTCACTACAATGGTGTAAAACACATTGACCTGGAGTAAAACCACTACAGGTCCCCTTGGCATACAGTGGGGAAAAAAAGTATTTAGTCAGCCACCAATTGTGCAAGTTCTCCCACTTAAAAAGATGAGAGAGGCCTGTAATTTTCATCATAGGTACACGTCAACTATGACAGACAAAATGAGAAAAAAAATTCCAGAAAATCACATTGTAGCATTTTTTGTGAATTTATTTGCAAATGATGGTGGAAAATAAGTATTTGGTCAATAACAAAAGTTTCTAAATACTTTGTTATATACCCTTTGTTGGCAATGACACAGGTCAAACGTTTTCTGTAAGTCTTCACAAGGTTTTCACACACTGTTGCTGGTATTTTGGCCCATTCCTCCATGCAGATCTCCTCTAGAGCAGTGATGTTTTGGGGCTGTCGCTGGGCAACACGGACTTTCAACTCCCTCCAAAGATTTTCTATGGGGTTGAGATCTGGAGACTGGCTAGGCCACTCCAGGACCTTGAAATGCTTCTTACGAAGCCACTCCTTCGTTGCCCGGGCGGTGTGTTTGGGATCATTGTCATGCTGAAAGACCCAGCCACGTTTCATCTTCAATGCCCTTGCTGATGGAAGGAGGTTTTCACTCAAAATCTCACGATACATGGCCCCATTCATTCTTTCCTTTACACGGATCAGTCGTCCTGGTCCCTTTGCAGAAAAACAGCCCCAAAGCATGATGTTTCCACCCCCATGCTTCACAGTAGGTATGGTGTTCTTTGGATGCAACTCAGCATTCTTTGTCCTCCAAACACGACGAGTTGAGTTTTTACCAAAAAGTTCTATTTTGGTTTCATCTGACCATATGACATTCTCCCAATCCTCTTCTGGATCATCCAAATGCACTCTAGCAAACTGCAGATGGGCCTGGACATGTACTGGCTTAAGCAGGGGGACACGTCTTGCACTGCAGGATTTGAGTCCCTGGCGGCGTAGTGTGTTACTGATGGTAGGCTTTGTTACTTTGGTCCCAGCTCTCTGCAGATCATTCTCTAGGTCCCCCCGTGTGGTTCTGGGATTTTTGCTCACCGTTCTTGTGATCATTTTGACCCCACGGGGTGAGATCTTGCGTGGAGCCCCAGATCGAGGTAGATTATCAGTGGTCTTGTATGTCTTCCATTTCCTAATAATTGCTCCCACAGTTGATTTCTTCAAACCAAGCTGCTTACCTATTGCAGATTCAGTCTTCCCAGCCTGGTGCAGGTCTACAATTTTGTTTCTGGTGTCCTTTGACAGCTCTTTGGTCTTGGCCATAGTGGAGTTTGGAGTGTGACTGTTTGAGGTTGTGGACAGGTGTCTTTTATACTGATAACAAGTTCAAACAGGTGCCATTAATACAGGCAACGAGTGGAGGACAGAGGAGCCTCTTAAAGAAGAAGTTACAGGTCTGTGAGAGCCAGAAATCTTGCTTGTTTGTAGGTGACCAAATACTTATTTTCCACCATAATTTGCAAATAAATTCATAAAAAATCCTACAATGTGATTTTCTGGAGAAAAAAAATCTCAATTTGTCTGTCATAGTTGACGTGTACATATGGTGAAAATTACAGGCCTCTCTCATCTTTTTAAGTGGGAGAACTTGCACAATTGGTGGCTGACTAAATACTTTTCCCCCCCACTGTATAGCTTGAGGTCGGCACCGATTCTTACTGACCTCCAGGCATTGACATGAAAATTATCTGATTACGTCAGACTCATTCTGAACAGGTTGCAGCCTACTAGGATACTTGGTTTTCTTTCCCTTGGCATGCACGCTTGTGTAAGCATAAATGCACATGTACAATGGAAAATGTAATGAGGATTTATGCTAAGATCACTTAAGGGTCCGAGCAAAACACCAGCCTGGGTAAAGTTGAAAATGTACCCTGAGGCCTTTGATTCTACAGCTACCGTACTCACCAGTTTCTCCCCAGAAGTGCATAGGTCATCCCTGTAGACTGTCCGAAGCTAGTGCCTCACAAACTGTAGACTAGATCATATAGTTATCAACTTAGGATAGTGCCTAAGCAACACACCACTAAGTGGAAAACCCTAGACATGGCATTAGAGACAATGCCATGATAGAGTTATTTAGCCAAGACCGTGGACGTATATAGAATACAGTCCAATTAGATGATTAAGGTGAGGTAACTATATTTTGTATCTCTTTTGTTTTTATTCATTTTGTCTCATTTTCTTTGACACTTAAGAAGTGATAGAGCCATAAACAAGTTCCCCATACAACCATCAGTTAGTGTCACAACGACGCTCATTTGGGAAAGAAATGTAATTACGACTGGACAACGGGTCCGGAACGGCGATGCCAACCAGGACGCCCGCTACCCATTCTTGTGGTGGACTGCTCCGTTGGAAGAAAGCCTACCAGGGTAAACCACCAGAGGAGGACCGCAACGGGGATCCCAAACCAGGACATCCCCTGGCCATTCTTGTGGTGGCCTGCAGCTTGCAGAGATCCTCCCAAGGTAAACCACCAGAGGGGGACCGCAACGATGATCCAAAACCAGGACATCCCCTGGTCATTTTTATGGTGGGTTGCAACTCGCATGATAGTACCAAGATTGAACCACCAGATGGGGACTGTCATGACTTGCCCTCATGGGTTGAGGATCAAACATGCCGGCTAGGCAAAGGTTTGAACACCCCCTTTCCTGGGGGCCAGTTTTATGACTGGTCGTAAATACCATGAAGACTTTCTCTTCCTTGCCATGAAGTATTGGGAGAAAGGACCCCTTTGTTAACAAAGGAAGTCTTCCCGCCAAGACTCCAACATCCAAAAGTGCATAATGAAACAATATTCCTACTTAAAAGAATGTGGGAAATGCTTGGTGGGAACTTCAAGAACAATCATGTCAAATTCGTTACTATGTTGTGATGTCATTTTATTTATTTATTTAACTAGGCAAGTCAGTTAAGAACAAATTCTTATTTACAATGACGGCCTACACCGGCCAAACCCAGACGACGCTGGGCCAATTGTGCGCCACCCTATGGGACTCCCAATCACGGCCGGTTGTGATACAACCTGGAATCGAACCAGGGGTCTGTAGTGACGCCTCAAGCACTGAGATGCAGTACCTTAGACCGCTGCGCCACTCGGGAGCCCAAGATTAAAGATGGTGGAACAACATAACTGTATCTCTGGGGGGTACACTTCCCAGTTATGAGGTTTGCATCTAATTGTTGTATAAACGAATGATTAAGTATAATAATACTTTTGTGAAGATAACAATGTGATTTTAGCATTCTAGATGAGAAGATTGTTTTCCATATTGATTTGTTCTCAGTCAGTGGCCCCGCCTAGATGAGCACAAACATGATGGAACGCCCCTTTTACCCCGAGTGCATAAAAAGCCTTGTGACGAAATTCACCTCAGACCAGCAGACGTGAAGCGTGAACTAAACGTTGCAAATGGTTGAATTTCTACCAGACCAGGAAGCCCACGGCTTAAAATGGTTGACACTCTACAAGACCAGCAGACTTGAAGCGTGAGCCAAACGTTGCAAATGGTTGAATTTCTACCAGACCAGGAAGCACACCGCTTAAAATGGTTGACACTCTACAAGACCAGCAGACGTGAAGCTTGAGCTAAAGGTTACAAATGGTTGAATTTCTACCAGACCAGGAAGCACACCGACCAAGCATACTTCGGTATAAGCCAGATGTTGCAAATGGTTGAATTTCTACAAGACCAAGAAGCGTGAAGCTGAAGCTACACGTAAAACATTTTTTAGACCAGAAAGACCAGAAAACGTGAGACGTTAGTCCAGACGTTTGAAATGGAGAAACTCTGAAACTCTCAACCTCTACACGAGGTGAAGAAGAAGACAATGCACTAGACCAGTCTGCAGCTGGCATGTATAGTCGTCTAGATAACTTTCACGAAAGACACGAGAGGAGAGGACAATCCCTCTCAGACAACCGCTGGTACATCTGAAGTATCCATTCTAACCACTACTACGGCCAGAAAGTCTACCAAGGACATTGGGATCTCTGATGGGCAAACCAGAGTCCTACATCATCAACTCAACTATCAAGGACAGCTATACGTAAATACATGTTGTATTTCTAATCTGAATGAGCGTTATTAGTGTGCATAAGTATTATGATTTCCGTGAGCGTAGTTTCCAAAGTAACCATGATAGTTTGAATCTCTGTCTCTCCCTTCCACTCTGACCCTCCTTCTACCCAAGCATTCATGCTATTGTTAGTCCAGTCCACTAGGGATCTGTTTCCATTGTATTACGTTACTAATCAATAACCTGTGTGTGTGTGTGTGTGTGTGTGTGTGTGTGTGTGTGTGTGTGTGTTTGTGTGTGTGTTTGTATTGTGTTATTATTTAGTTAGTTAGTAAATAAATCATTAAGCCAATTTGTGTATTGCTGGTTCATCAATAAGGTTAGGGTTCTTGCAGGTTCAAGGATTTTGACGTTCAGAATGAGACTAATGCACTAGACCTTATTATTTAATAAGTGACTGTTATCAATATATATAACACATATGTATTCTAAGAGTTTAATTTGGGAGATGGTAACTCGTTAAACAACTTATTTCGTGGTGACCCAAATTCCTAATGAGTTAATTGTTACATTATTAATTTAATCGAGTGACAATTAAACATAGTTAGGTGATTCGATAAATAACAGTCATACATTAAAGTAAGTCACGTCACGACAACTGCCTCAAATCAGTGGCCACAGAAGAACAAGCCATAGCTCTCACAAAAAACCTCAGAGATGTGTGCTGTCAGGGTGGGTACAAAGCCAAGCAGATAAAAGAACTGGACCTGGACAGAGAAAAGCTGCCTGTTGAAAGAGCACTTGGAATCCGATGGAACATTGAAAGTGATGCGTTTACCTTCCGTGTCACTATCAAGAACAGACCCCTTACAAGAAGAGGTATTCTCTCAACTGTCAGCTCTGTTTATGATCCATTAGGTTTCCTTGCCCCATTCATATTAAAAGCAAAGCAAATTCTTCAAGAGCCCTGCAAGCTAAAGTGTGGATGGGATGAAGTCATCCCAGAAGAACACTCTATTTCATGGAAGAGATGGCTCACAGAGCTGGACCAGCTATCCACATTCCAGATTGACAGGTGCATGATGCCTTAGTACTTTGGTCAAGTCAAGACCGCACAGCTGCATCACTTTGGTGACGCAAGTGAACAAAGTTATGGCATGGCAACGATACCAAGAGATTCTATACCTTTGTGGCTAATAGGGTTGCTGTGATCCGTGACCTATCGAAAGCAAAACAGTGGAGGTATTTGAACTCCAAACACAACCCAGCCGACGATGACTCAAGAGGGTTACATGTTGAAACTTTCCTGAACTCAAAGAGATGGCTTAAAGGACCAGAATTCCTGGAGAAAGCAGAAACACAATGGCCCGAAAGTCCCGAGGAGCTTGGCTCCATCCCTCCGGATGATCCAGAGGTGAGATATAAACTCCCGAGTGGCGCAGTGGTCTAAGGCACTGCATCGCAGTGCTAGCTGTGCCACTAGAGATCTCTAGCTGTGCCACTAGAGATCCTGGTTCGAATCCAGGCTCTGTTGTGGCTGGCCGCGACCGGGAGACCCATGGGGCGGCGCACAATTGGCCCAGCGTCGTCCAGGGTAGGGGAGGGAATGGCCGGCAGGGATCTAGCTCAGTTGGTAGAGTATGGCGTTTGCAACGCCAGGGTTGTGGGTTTGATTCCCACGGGGGGCCAGTATGAAAAAAATTAAATAATAATAATGTATGCACTAACTGTAAGTTGCTCTGGATAAGAGCGTCTGCTAAATGACTAAAATGTAAATGTGAGAAAAGACGTCATCGTGAAGTGTGGAAGAAAATAATCTGACCAGAAAACTGATTGAGTACTATTCAACATGGAACAGCTTGAAGAAAGCAGCTGCTTGGATGCTGAAACTGAAGAGACGACTTCTACAGTTAAGCCAGAAAAAGTAAGTTTTCACAAAACAGATCCAGGATCAGATCAGAGATGAACAAACTCACTGAAGGAACAAATTGAAGTTTGGAAAATAAAGTCTGTCTGGCGATGACCTAGATGAAGCCGAAAAGGTCATAATTCGATTTGAGCAAAGACAGCACTTTAAACAAGTAATTGCACTCATTGTGAAAGGAAGATAATGTGCCAAGGGAAGCGGCTCAATCTTTAAGCTTGATCCAATTGTTGACAATGGCATTCTGAGAGTGGGAGGAAGGTTAAGAAATGCTGCTATGCCTACGGAACTAAAAAATCCTATGATCCTGCCCAAAGACTCCCACATCTCCAGACTGATCTTACTCCACATCCATGAGCAGGTTGGCCACTCTGGGAGAGGTCACATGCTTTCCAGACTTCGCCAGTGATATTGGATACCCTGTGCCAACTCCTTAGCAAGGAATATCCTTAAGAGCTGTGTCTTCTGCAGGCTGATTTAAGCTAGAGCTGGAGAACAGAAGATGGCCGACCTTCCACAACATCGGGTGTCACCTGATTTTCCGCCTTTCACCCATGTGGGCATAGATTACTTCAGCCCCATAGAGGTGAAGCGAGGCCACGTTCATGTGAAGCGGTATGGTGTGATCTTTACTTGCCTTGTGAGTCGAGCTGTCCATCTAGAAGTTGCTAGATATCTGGATACTGATTTGTGCATCAATGCCCTGCGCAGGTTCATCTGTCGAAGGGGCCCAGTAACAAGTATCAGAACAGACAATGGCACCAACTT
The DNA here is from genome assembly GCF_964263955.1 of Coregonus lavaretus. Classification (NCBI taxonomy): domain Eukaryota; kingdom Metazoa; phylum Chordata; class Actinopteri; order Salmoniformes; family Salmonidae; genus Coregonus; species Coregonus lavaretus. Next base: position 54,689,039 of record NC_139993.1, on the reverse strand, counting down.
TGTTGGAACACACAGAGAGCTAGGAGAAGCTCTGAAAGAGCTGGATCAGAACAAGATTCAAATTGCATTACTGAAGGAAGGAGTGACATAAAAAAAATAAGAAAAATGTATGCACTCACTAACTGTAAGTCGCTCTGGATAAGAGCGTCTGCTAAATGACTAAAATGTCAATGTAATGGTCATTCAACCCTTCCTCTGGAGCCCACCATGGGGGAGTATGGGAGAGGTTGATCCGACTGGTGATATAGATCCTATATTCAGTCCTTAAAGAGCAAGTACTGAATGATGAGGCTTTGCAGGCAGCCTTGTGTGAAGTTGAGGCGATGATGAACGACAGACCAATCACAACTGTAACAAATTACCCTAATGATCTAGAACTCCTGACTCCGAACCATCTGCCTCATCTGAATGCAAAGCCAGTCCTGCCAACAGGACTATTCTAGTGAGGAGAACTATACTCACGAAGGAGATGGAAGCAATTACAATATATCACTGACCTCTTCTGGAAGAGATGGATAAGGGAGTATCTTCCACTTATGCAGGAGCGGAACAAGTGGAACAAAACTAAGAGAAACTTCAGTCCTGGTGACCTTGTTGTCATCGTCGATGACACAGCCCCAAGGAACTCTTGGCTAATGGGGCGTGTGGTGGAGGCTTTGCCAGGGGCCAAAGGTCTTGTCTGGAGCGTCATGATTAAGACCAAGACCAACATCTTACAGAGACCTATCAATAAACTCTGTCTGCTCCTGGAGGCGGCTGACTGAGACAAACACACACACACACACACACACACACACACACACACACACACACACACACACACACACACACAGTGCTCCATATTTGAATCACGTGCACCTCTGATTCTTGGATGATGTACTCTTACATTTTTGGACGTCAAACTTAACATTTTTTTAATGTTCAACACTTGAACACTTCAAATCGGGGACTGAGATCAATGGACTCTTGTCCTATATGGGACCTTGTATATTTGTATATAGCTATGAACCGTAATACTGCTCTGGTATAGTATGTTTTGTGTTTTGGCTCTATTTTTGAATATTAAGTCATTGTTATGCATTCAGTGCAGCTAACAATTAGGGACCGATATGTTAGAGCCGATTTGGACATACAGAACATACAGAGCTCCATGTACGTGTGTGTAAATATATGAAATATGAATGTACAGTATATGATGAAATATTAGGTACGTACCTTCATGATTTATTTACCTAATGGAGATATATTCCTTTGTTGTTAGTTTTTGGCTCCCCCTCTTGCCCATTCATTGTACTGTGGTAAGTTTGTTAGTGATAGGATAAAGGCAGGAAGTTGGGCCTTCGGGGGGAGGGGAGTCCTAGCTAGACGTGGGAGCGGTATAGACTTTTGACCATACAGACAGGCCATATTATGTATTTTTCATGCCAAGTCATCTGTGCTTTAAGTTGACTGGAGAATCTTTTTTTGTTAGATATAAGAAGAATAAACCTTCTTGTTGCACCATATCCCTGGATCTCATTGAATGTTTTTGCCGTTTGGGAACTTCGAATGTGGACTGTATGCGTCCGAAACAACCCCGCTTCAGGCTTGGGCAGTGGCTATGGTCAATTGGTAAGGAATCCACTGCAATCAACGTGAGTGCTATGGGGTTGTAATAATTTACTCAGGTTACCTTCACTTCCTTGGGCACAGGGACTATGGTGGTCTGCTTGAAACATGTAGGTATTACAGACTCGGTCAGGGAGAGGTTGAAAATATCAGTGAAGACACTTGCCAGTTGGTCCGTGCATACTTTGAGTACACGTCCTGGTAATCTGTCTGGCCCCGCGGCTTTGTGAATGTTGACCTGTTTAAAGGTTTTGCTCACATCGGCTACCAAGAGCATTGTCACACAGTCGTCCGGAACAGCTGGTGCTCTCATGCATGCTTCAGTGTTGCTTGCCTCAAAGCGAGCATAAAAGGCATTTAGCTTGTCTGGTAGGCTCGCGTCACTGGGCAGCTTGCGGCTGGGTTTACTTTTGTAGTCAGTAATAGTTTTCAAGCCCTGCCACATCCGACGAGCGTCAGAGCCGGTGTAGTAGGATTTAATCTTAATCCTGTATTGACGCTTTGCCTGTTTGATGGTTCATCTGAGGGTGTAGCGTGATTTCTTATAAGCGTCCGGATTAGTATCCCGCTCCTGAAAGCGGCAGCTCTAGCCTTTAGCTTGATGCGGATGTTACCTATAATACATGGCTTCTAGTTGGGATATGTACATACGGTCACTGTGTGGACGACATATATGGCCAATATACCATGTCTAAGGGCTCTTGTTATGCACGACACAACGCGGAGTAAACTGGTTACCAACGTAATTAGAGCAGTAAAAATACATATTTTGTCATACCCGTGGTATACCGTCTGATATACCACAGCTGTCAGCCAATTAGCATTCAGGGCTCGAACCACCAGGTGTATAATAAGGAATAAACACTATACTTTTAAGTCCCTATGATAAGTGACCCTATCAGTTAGTGTCCCTATTGTCCCTACTCCCTAGCACATTTAAGGCTTCTAAATGTACAAACAGAACACAACACTGTGGCAACATACTATACATTGAGGTGTATTTTAGTTAAGAGGAACAAATCCTTGAATGTTGCAGTAGATGGTCCCTGAGATGACTGACCTTAGGGATGGTGTACCCTCCAACCTCAGTGTCTTTAGTGGCCATGCGGAATACATTGAGCGGTATGATATTCCCCATCCTCTGTGTCTCATGGATGACTGCGTTTGTGTAGGGCATGCTGTCACTGTCTTCCATGGAGGGCTGCCGTGACGACCCAACAACTGCATCCATCTCTGCCTGCACCTTGGCTACATCAGGGATAAAAGATAAAAAGACAATGCAAAGAAAGTCATTATGCAAATTAATTGTGTGTGTGTGTGTGCGAATGCTCGCACACATCTTTATGCATTACCTTTTATCAATCAATCAAGATCAATCGCTTTGATTAACTGATTAAATGCAACAGGGGTCAAATTAAGTCGTTGTGATGGCGATGGGAGCGCTAACCTTGTATCTCCGGGTAGTTGATCATAAAGAGAAGGCCCCAATAAAGGGTTGTAGAGGTGGTCTCTGTCCCAGCCACAAATAGATCCAGAGTGCAGAAACACAAGTTCTCCAAGTTAAACCCAGCCCTTGTGTCGTCTTCCCACTGTTGAGCAAAACCCAACAAAACAACCTCAACAACATACTAGATACTTTATCAAATATTTAACAATTTAACTAATTGACGATGCTGTAGCTAAATCAACAATGTGTCAAAAAAATGTGATACAGAAATATGGACATGTACTGCAATAAAAATAAAGCTTTATATCCCCATGATTTGGATAGTGAGTGTGCCCGGCCTGCATCCAAAACAAATTATAATATTTAAACTACTTCCTTATCTAAAATTACTCTCTAATACAATTTTCTAGTGTAACTCTTCTCCAGTCCCATATCATCATCATCATCATCATCATCAGTGGTGTAGTGGAGGGTAAACATATGAAAACACAGTTTACCCACCTATTGTGGAAAAATGCATTGAAAATATAGGGAGAAAATATGGGTTGAACCATACTTTTCTCATTGATCATTTAAAAAATGTTTTACTTCAAAACTGGAAATCAAATGATCCTCTATCGTTAAGACATTGGATGAATCAAATGCATTATTATTTAACGTGTATACGGAATGTTGAGCTAATGTGCGCTAATGTGATTAGCATGACTGTTGTAAGTAACAGCAAACTTTCCAGGACATACAGTGGCTTGAGAAAGTATTCACCCCCCTTGACATTTTTCCTATTTTGTTGCCTTACAACCTGGAATTGAAATGGATTTTTGAGGGGTTTGTATCATTTGATTTACACAACATGCCTACCAATTTGAAGATGCAAAATATTGGGATTTTTGCCGATTCTTCAAGGCAAAACTGCTCCAGCTCCTTCAAGTTGGATCGGTTCCGCTGGTGTACAGCAATCTTTAAGTCATACCATAGATTATCAATTGGATTGAGGTCTGGGCTTTGACTAGGCCATTCCAAGACATTTAAATGTTTCCCCTTAAACCACTCTTGTGTTGCTTTAGCAGTATGCTTAGGGTCATTGTCCTGCATCCCAGTCTCAAATCTCTGGAAGACTGAAACAGGTTTCCCTCAATAATTTCCCTGTATTTAGTGCCAGCCATCATTCCTTCAATTTTGACCAGTTTCCCAGTCCCTGCCGATGAAAAACATCCCCACAGCATGATGCTGCCACCACCATGCTTCACTGTGGGGATGGTGTTCTCAGGGTGATGAGAGGTGTTCGGTTTGCGCCAGACATAGCGTTTTCCTTGATGGCCAAAAAGCTCAATTTTAGTCTCGTCTGACCAGAGTACCTTCTTCCACATGTTTGGGGAGTCTCCCACATGCCTTTTGGCGAACACCAAATGTGTTTGCTTATTTTTTTCTTAGAGCAATGGCTTTTTTCTGGCCACTCTTCCGTAAAGCCCAGCTCTGTGGAGTGTACGGCTTAAAGTGGTCCTATGGACAGATACTCCAATCTCCGCTGTGGAGCTTTGCAGCTCCTTCAGGGTTATCTTTGGTCTCTTTGTTGCCTCTCTGATTAATGCCCTCCTTGCCTGGTCAATTCGTTTTGGTGGGCGGCCCTCTCTTGACAGGTTTGCTGTGGTGCCATATTCTTTCAATTTTTGAATAATGGATTTAACAGTGCTCCGTGGGATGTTCAAAGTTTCGGATATTTTTTTATAACCCAACCCTGATCTGTACTTCTCCACAACTTTGTCCCTGTCCTGTTTGGAGTGCTCCTTGACCTTCATGGTGCCGCTTGCTTGGTGGTGCCTCTTGCTTAGTGATGTTGCAGACTCTGGGGCCTTTCAGAACAGGTGTATATATACTGAGATCAGGTGACAGATCATGTGACACTTAGATTGCACACAGGTGGACTTTATTTAACTATTTATGTGACTTCTTGCACCAGATCTTATTTAGGAGCTTCATAGCAAAGGGGGTGAATACATATTCACGCACCACTTTTCCGTTATTTATAGCATTTTTTGAAACAAGTAATTTTTTTCATTTCACTTCACCAATTTGGACTATTTTGTGTATGTCCATTACATGAAATCCAAACAAAAATCCATTTAAATTACAGGTTGTAATGCAACAAAATAGGAAAAACGCCAAGGGGATGAATACTTTTGCAAGGCACTGTAGACATGTCTTATATGGGCAGAAAGCTTAAATAATTTTTAATCTAACTCAATCAATCAATCAATTTTATTTTATATAGCCCTTCTTACATCAGCTAATATCTCGAAGTGCTGTACAGAAACCCAGCCTAAAACCCCAAACAGCTAGTAATGCAGGTGCGCTGTCCAATTTACAGTAGCTATTACAGTGAAAAAATACCATGCTATTGTTTGAGGAGAGTGCACAACAACAAAAAACGTATCACCGCAACTGGTTTGATACATTCACCTGTGAAGGTAAATCATCTACTTACATTCAGTAATCTTGCTCTGATTTGTCATCCTACGGGTCCCAGAGATAAAATGTAGCTTAGTTTTGTTTGATTACTTTTTATATTCAATTGTAGGAACTGGGTTCTACAGTTTGAACCCCTGCTGTCTCTGGTGCCACACCCACCCCGCCCGGCATTCTAGATGTGTGAAAGTTAGGTTATGAGCTAATGATCCATCATGTATGACATTCCTGGGAGTGTGTAAATTTACATATGTTCTCTATAGTTATGTAATTGAAAATGTATCAATTGACCAATTCAGCACATTTGGGCAGACTTGATAAATAGTCCAGTATTGCAATGCTTCACTGGATCAATCTGAAACTTTGCACGCACACTGCTTCCATCTAGTGGCCAAATTCTAAATTGTGCCTAAACTTCAATATTATATTGTGGCCTTTCTCTTGCATTTCAAAGAAAAAACGACGTTTGTATTATCTTTTACCAGGTCTAATGTGTTATATTCTCCTACATAAGTTTCACATTTCCACAAACTTCCAAGTGTTTCCTTTCAAATGGTATCAATAATATGCATATCCTTGCTTCAGGTCCTGAGCTACAGGCAGTTAGATTTGGGTATGTCATTTTAGGCGAAATTTGAAAAAAAGGGTCCGATCCTTAAGAGGTTAAATATATTTTTTTTATGTTGGCTAGAGAGAGAAACAAAATAGTGCAATTTGAATCCATATGGCATAAAGTGTTACAAGCACTGGAGATATCCAAATGATGAGAAATGGGAAAGGATGTTATTGTGAGACGGACAGGATGGGTATGAATACGGTGGGAGCATGTGGGTCTGAGTAAATGTGATGTTATTAATGTTTGTTGAATTTCATGTACGTCTGAGTTGGTGTTTTTTGTCTTTATTCGTCTTTTTTCTCTATGTTGAAGGTTGGGCATTAAGTCCCAGCCAACGTCATGTCTAGTTTAGTGGATCTATATTTGTCAAATGTTAAGTTGTCTATTGTCTTTGTATATGTATATTTGTGTCTTTTCTAACAACCAAAATACAATTATAATTTAAAATAATCTATAATAATATAGGAAGCATTACTATATTCACCGCAAACGGCAATCAGTGTTTACCCAAATACTTTTTTTACCACTACATTAGTGATAATCATCATCATCGTCATCATTATCATCATCATCACCTTCTCTATCTCGTTGAGGAAGCAGTCGATGAAGTCTCTTGGTGATGAGGTGTCGTTGTCCTTTTTGTGCTCCTGAATCCTGATCTTGATAAAGGAGATGACCTCCTCCCAGCCAGAGAAGATCCTTCTGTGAGGACCAGGAACCCAACGCATGACCCACGGCATCATGTTATACTTCTGCGGATATACAATAAATCAATCAATCCCATTTATTTCTAAAGCCTTTTTTACATCAGCAGTTGTGACAAAGTGCTTTACAGATATCCAGCCTAAACCCCAAAGAGCAATCAATGCAGAAGCAGAAGCACAGTGGCCAGGAAAAACTCTAGAAGGAAGGAACCTATAAAGAAACTTAGAGAGGAAGCCGGTGTAGTGTCTGAGGGATTATGACTTTGCTAATGTTTTCAAAGTGGAACCTGAGAGGATGTTTATTCAGTTTTAGGGGGAGCAGTTTTAGAGGGACACCCCATAGAACAGAGGAAGTCTGTTGTGTGGAGACAGGTGATTGGTCAGTATGGGAAACCACCCATATCCTGGTAAAGATTATAAGTACTGGTTTGAGACAAAGAAGATCAGAACAGACATATTATTTTGGGACACTGTTCTCCAGATGCTGCAGACGTCTGTAAACTTATGCTGAAATCTTGTGATATAAATAAAACTTATAATCAAAGTACAGTATAAGCGGACTCCTTGGTTTCACAGCATAATTAGCACCGTTTACTCGACACAACAAAATGGCGACGAGTGATTGGGGTGGTCTGCGTCTCTCCTGTGTTACATTCATGAGCAGCGAAGTGACTCCCGCTCAAGACGCCGGCTCATAAGGTGAGATTTCTCACAATCTTGTGTGCGGTTTGGTTCGCTTGGTTATGGGTGTGTGCGCTGGGGAGATGTACCGTGTAAAGGACTTGTGTGTGCTGATGTTGCTGTTATTGCTGTGGGATGGGGGTCTGTACTAAGAATTCTAAATTTGTTTGCGCTGGTAAACGACGCAAATAGGGGGGAGTGTCTATAGGGATATTTTGCTTGAATAAAGTTCAAGAAGAATAGATTGAAAGGAATAAGGCCTAGGTATATGTGTACAACTTAGAACCGTTGCGAATCTATGGAAAAACCCTCTTAAAGGAGGTGATCACTAGGATGGGCCAAAAATCCTAATAACACGTTAGGTGAAGTTAGGTAAGTCCATGGGGCTTGAGGCTGTGGTATATATATTCGATTGTATGTTACCTCTCAACATGTGGTTGACGAATCATTTGGTTGATGTGACCGCTCATTGGATTTCCGCGGGAACTCGTGGTAGCAAAAATTTAGAGAACAAAGGAATTCTACGGCGCAGCGGAGGTAAAATGATACATGCTACATGCTACATGCTAAATGATACATGCTGCGTGCTACATTGTTACCTTGGAGGTCCATAGGAATGGATCGAGCCTCCAAAACTGTGTTTAGAATAGTGTGGGATTTGTGTCCTATGGTTTGTGAGCTCTGTTGAGTGTTATTGTTTGTCTATGAGGGGTAAAAGAGAGGAGGTATAGCGGGACTGTTAACTTTCTGTTGTCTAGCTTGGAGAGAGCTGGGAGAGAGCTCCTTCCACTGTGAAATCGTATTGATGTTTGAACTACGCATGCGCGTGATTTTATGACTAGAGTTACATAGGGGTAAATATATCACTCCTCCTCTGCGGGGAGAGCAGACAAAGAGAGAGAACATTTAGAGTCTAATGGTGTATTCTGGTTGTTACATCGGCTGTTGTTTGACGATGAAACTGTTTTTCTTGAGACCTATTGAATTGATAAATGAGAGAGAGATGTTGACGGATTAAAAATAAAAATAATTAAATAAATAAATAAAATAAAAATTTTGTTGAGCTATTTATACGATTCCTGAGTTAATTCTTAGCGCGAATGTGACTAGAGGAATATTGAATGCTTGTAATAACTCAGTGAGTGCATAAACTACTAAATTCTTGTCTGTTTCTTTGTTCTTTTGTGATATGAGAGACGATAAGAGGAGAAGAGAGAGAGAGAGAGAGAGAGAGAGAGAGCGGAAATGCTGATGTGTACATGACGCGACAGAGTCTGCTGCAACAGGATCAAGTCAAAATCAAGGCTAGTACTGTTCTATTTACAAAAACCTACCTTCCCAGACAGGATATTTTGTGTGCCTAGCATATTTGATGTTATGACAATTTGACAAGGACTTGGCAAAGGACTGATCAATTGATGAAAATAAGAATTGCATATTGGAGTTTTTGTGCATGAGTGGGTTTGATTAGATATGGGGGGAATCGAGTACTGACATTATTCTGTAAAATTAAGGTAATTGGGTGCTTATTAAGCAATGGGGTTTATGAGTACTGTAGTGTTGTAGGATTAGAGGTCTTTATTTTTTGGATTGCTCTGAAGTTGACTACTTTCATTTACTTTCCTGATTGGATGTGGTAAGATTGCCACTAATCAATAATTTGGTAAAATAAAATAAAATGAAAAGATAAATTAATTGATGAATAAATTAATTGATGAATTAATTAATTTGGGGAAGAAGAAAAAAAGGGAACTATAGGCTATATAGTCTAAAAATAAAAATAATTCACAATAAAAGAATATAAAATAGTTGTTACAAGGGGGAAAAAGGACTTCAGAACTATGAAAGTAATTACACCTGTTGATATAGTTGAAAATAGTAAACCTTGCAATACCATTAACTAAAGGTTATCTGGAAAAGGGAATAAAAGTTGGCCTGATATTGAACAACCATAGCTAGTGGGAGGGAATCTTAACCCTGACGTCATCAACATGATGAAAGTGATTGAATAATAGAGAGAGGAGAAGCAGAAACGACGATAAAGAAAACTCAAAAAGTAGGAAGAAAACCGAGAGGTCTGGAAACTAAGAGTGGAATGAGGTTAAGGAAGATGGAACTTGAAGATGAAGATGAAGAAGATGATGATGATGATGATCAGAGTGATTGAGAAGAGATCATGGGTGGATATGACTCTGTGATTAGAAGGAAGTTGGCAAGAGAGGAAGGAAGAAGGATACTAGAGATTCGATCCCTGATGGAAGATGAAGACAGCGATGAAGATTTGGAGATTACAGGTGCTTTATGTTCAAGAGGATTTTATTCTACAATGATTAACAAAGAAGAAATAGAAAGAGATATGGACTGATGTGTATTATGCCTGGATAAGGGGAATAATTTAGAAGAGACAACGAGAACTGGAACAACAACTCAAGAAGCTGAAGATACAGAAGAAGAGAGGAAAAAACAGCTGAAAAAAGGATCCCAAGAATTGGAGAAGAGGTATACATTAAGGCCAAGACAAGGGAGCACCAGTAAGAAGATGATGCCAGTGATCATTCGAGGTCAAAACTTAGAATATAAGCCTTTGCAAAATACCGATATGTCAGATATACTTGAGAAGCTGCCTACTCTTCAAGATGGAGCCTATCCTTGGATTTCAAAATTGGAAGAAATTACGGTGCGAACACAGTCTGCTATAGGAGACATTAAGAGACTTTTGGCTAATCTCCTTGGGATTCCAGGTATGGAAGACATTTTTCAGAGAGCGGGACTCAATAGATATGTGGGGACTGCAGTGAACGACCCTGAATTGTTGGCTGCAAGTAGGAATCGTCTGTGGAGAGCACTGAAAGATACGTTTCCAACAAATGTGCATCCTGATAACATTCTGATTGACCCACTAGGACAACAAGAAAATCCGAGAGCCTATGTGTCAAGAGTCCATCAAGTGTGGAGAAATATTACTGGAAATGATCCAGATGTGAGTCAAACTGAGCAGTCAATTTTGAGAGCTAAACTGCAGATGGGACTGCCCTCACCAGTAAGGAGAAAACTGGCAGAGGTGGTTGGACTTGGAAGCATGACAAAAGGCGTCTATAGAGATCATATAGCCCATCAAGTGGATCTGTACAGGAAAAAGGAACACAACCAGAAAGAACAGGACCAAGAAACTCTCAGAAAACTCAATCAAATACAACTGGTGGAGAATGAGAAGGAGAAGAAACAAGCTTTGGTTATGCAGAATCAGGGTGCACCAGGTCAACAATCACTGCCACAGCTTCAACAGGACCAGTTCCAACCGCAATTGTATCAGCCACCAATGGCGGTTCCAGTTGTTTCATATCCATAGATAGTTTCTGGACTGTGAAAGAATTGGAGAGGACGGAGGACAATCTGTCTGAAAAATTATGTTTACAGGGTGTGACTGTTATTCTTGGTTATATTCATACACCAAGAGGTGCATAAGATGTCAAATAAGGCTAAACGATGCTCAGTCGTTTGCCAAGTCTGTGTGTAAAGAAGTCATAAGCAGGTGGGGACTTCCCGATCACATATCCTAAAATTAGTGGGAAGGGATTTTGTGGATAAATCAGTGAAATGGTTTTTGAAAAATTAGAGGGAAAGGGATTTTGTGAATAAATCAGTGAAATGAAAAGTCAGATTAAAAAAGTTAAGAAAACTAGGGTTGAAGGAACTCTAGGACAGTCAGCTAAGCTTCAATGTTAGTAGTAAGAGAGAGAGAACAGTGGTGAAGGGAAATTTAGAGTTCAGTGGGAAGATAGATATGGCAGGAGTTTAGATCTGTTGGGAGCAGTTGCATTGAGAAAGTATGCGTTGCTGAATGATGAGAGAAGAATGAAGATTGAGGGTGATTGCGGTATCTATATTTACAATTCCCAGCAGGAAGATCAAGGTGATTATAAGTGTATTTTATATAATCAACAGTTTGAAAGTGAGGGATTAGAGTTAGGACTGAGAGTTAATGTAGTGACACTAGTGGTGATAGATGGAAATACAAGTCAAGAGTTCAAAGCCTTGGGGAGAATGGATGAATTAACAACAATGACATCAACACTTCAGCCTATTATAACAACAGTGAGAAGCAATTTAACTCCTTCAACATTGACAGTTATTTAAGCTATAAATATATCACATTTGATTACAAGGGAGCCAATCGCTCCAGCACCAATTTTAGAGGAAAAGACTGTTATTAGGGTCAGGATGAGTGATACAGCTCATCTTCCTTGTAGATGTGAGAGAAGGAATGTGTAGAGGTGAGATTCCTCTCATGTGGAGAGAAGTTTTGAATGGTAATGTGACTATTGGGGATTTTAGAGATATTTGGTGGGTTTGTGGTGATAAAGCATATATATTCTTACCCTATGGATGGACAGGATGTTGTTACATGTCGACATTGAAGCTTCCATATGAGGTTTTTACCATTGAAAGAGGGGAAGCACCGGACACAGATAAATCTGAGTCTAGGTTTGGAAATAGGGTGAAAAGGGATATGGCGGAATTTCATAGTCTGGAAGCCTACCATTGGAGGATAAGTCTAGGAGAGAAGTGGGGACTGGGACTTTTTCCATGGTATGGTGTAAAATTTTTGGCAGATCATATTGATAATATTACCTATACTTTGCAGGGTTTTGCAAATGAATCGATAAGAGGGTTTAACCTTCTGTCGAATACACAAAGAAGTCACAGACTGACGCTGTTGAAATATGACATGGCTCTTGACTATATTTTAGCAAAACAAGGTGGCTTATGTTTGGCTATGAATTTGACGGGGGATGATTGTTATACTTTGATCCCAGATAGTTCCGATAATATCACTAGTGTTATAGATGCATTGAAGAATATAAGGGATGAGTTTGGTAGATCTGAAGGAGCTGGATGGTCAGCGAAGACTTGGTTGCAAGATCAGTTAGGCCCAGTGGGAGCAGTGATGGTTCAGATTTTAGTGGCAGCTCTGATAGCACTGTTTGTGATGTTTTGCTTTTGTACTTTGTTACTGACTTTTGCGAAGGCTATGATATTGAGATGGGTTGGAGTTGTGATGCCTGGAGACAACACTCAAATGCCGTTGTTGACTGTTACTGATCTGGATGAAGATGGACAAGTGGGACTGGATGGAGTATTGATGGATAAATATCCATTTTGATGATCTGATCATTTTTCAAATGTTTTTTAATATTAGTGTGATTTTAGTATTTTGTTATGAATCAAAGGGGGGAAATAGAATGTGATTCATTTTATATATCATTTTTATATTCTTAGTTGATATTGATGTTTTAATTTGAATGTGTTGTTTTGCAAAATATACTGTTTGGTCTTTTCTTTTCTTCCAGAAGCATATGGGGTAATATGTAGAGGGGATTCAAATGCTCAAACAAGGACAATATGAAAGGATAATATGAAGGGACTGGAGGAGATGGAACAAGGAAGGTGTGGAAATGTTCCGATTCCATCATCAACGATGCATTGGAAGTCGACACTGCTGAGGAGATGAAGTGTAGTGGACTACATTCCAGTGTCTGCAATGATATATAGACATATTTGCATGTGTAATACATAATTTGTGTCATATTCTTTCTGTATTAATTTTTGTAGAATGATATTTGCTGTTATTGGGTACATGTGGGGATCTCAGATGTTTTTGTTTATTTCGTGGATGCTTAGGGATATTGGGTCTAGGCAGGGATAGAGAGAATCCACATTAGGGTCCGATGGGTCGACCAGCCTGAGTGTGGACATTTTTGATAGTATTTTGTTTGCTGATGCTTTCATGTGTATTTAGTTGCATCATAGTTTCAAATGCATTGATAAAGATTTATGAATTGATCTGGAGTACTTAGGTGGTTGCCTGGGGCAGAGGGGCCGTGAGAGAATTTTACTGTCTTGATTGGAAAGAAGGACTCCATAGAGATTTGTTCATGTTTCATAGAAATGTATTCACACTCCATAGAGATTTGTTCATATTTCATAGAAATGTATTTACACTCCATAGAAAAATTTGTTTTTGGTTTATTGTTAAAGATACTCAATAAGATAAATTGTTACTTGTCATAATCCTATTCTGTTTGTTTTCGAGACTTAATTTGTCTCGAAGGGGGGAAATATGTAGTGTCTGAGGGATTATGACTTTGCTAATGTTTTCAAAGTGGAACCTGAGAGGATGTTTATTCAGTTTTAGGGGGAGCAGTTTTAGAGGGACACCCCATAGAACAGAGGAAGTCTGTTGTGTGGAGACAGGTGATTGGTCAGTATGGGAAACCACACATATCCTGGTAAAGATTATAAGTACTGGTTTGAGACAAAGAAGATCAGAACAGACATATTATTTTGGGACACTGTTCTCCAGATGCTGCAGACGTCTGTAAACGTATGCTGAAATCTTGTGATATAAATAAAACTTATAATCAAAGTACAGTATAAGCGGACTCCTTGGTTTCACAGCATAATTAGCAGCGTTTACTCGACACAACACCGGCTCAGAGGGTTTGCCAGTCCTCTTCTAGGGTCAATGCTAATATGAAGTCCTGTCTAGTTCAGTCAGATCTACTGATCATTCTAAATATAATATAAATAAATGAAACAAAAAAGGAGAGTGAGAGAGCGCGCGAGAGAGAGAGAGAGAGACTTACTCCAGCCCAAACGCCTCCTTCCAAATATATAGTCTCATTGATAGTCTTCAGGAGGGTTTGGAATTGGTCGTCGCTGTATTCAAAGCGGTCACCAAACACAAGACAGCAGATCACATTGGAGACAGCATTGTTAATCAGCATCTGGGGGTTGAAGGGTTTCCCTGCATGGGACAAAAGCAACATGGCTCACCCCAAAATCAAAGACTAAGTAAGAACAAACATTATTTGTTTGCGTGTGAGCCATATCCTTACACTGAACTTCAGTCTGCAAAAATGTTTCTGGGTAAGCACCACAGTTTATACAGTTTTGTCCCCAAAAAATGTATTGGTGCGAGGACTCCTGACCTCAACAGAATCTGTCACCATAAAAATCAATACATTATTTATCGCTGTGTGTCTGTTACATCCAAACCAGAGGCCTCTCAAGTGTAAACTTAACAGTAACAATGTCAGTGTAGTGTATACTCATCTGTTTTGAAAAGTATATGAATTTCCTTGCAGGGACAATAATATTTGAATTGAACTGTAACCATATCAAGAACCTTGTTCACTCTGAAAGGCTTCATTCAAACACTGCGCTTCAATCTGGATGGATGGCTCCAGACTCTTCTTGCCCAGTCCAAAGTTCCTCAGTGTAGAGAGAGCAAACCTCCTCTGTTGCTTCCATGTATACCCATTCGACATAATCACACCTAAGTGTATGAAACATTTTCAGTGATCAGTGAAGAATCAAAACCTTGTACCATACACTCAAAGGTAAGTAAGAACGCCTTGGACAAATATCCTTGTCTGAGCCAGAACGCCCCATCCCCTGTTTCTGTAGCATGAGGCAGCTTGATGTTCAAGTAGCTACACCCCCAAGACCTGAGAGCTGTGTAAGGACATCAGGGATAAAATTGTAGACCTGCACAAGGCTGGGATGGGCTACAGGACAATAGGCAATCAGCTTGGTGAGAAGGCAACAACTGTTGGCGCAATTATTAGAAAATGGAAGAAGTTCAAGATTACGGTCAATCACCCTCTGTCTGGGGCTCCATGCAAGATCTCACCTTGTGGGGCATCAATGATCATGAGGAAGGTGAGGGATCAGCCCAGAACTACACGGCAGGACCTGGTCAATGACCTGAAGTGAGCTGGGACCACTGTCTCAAAGAAAACCATTAGTACCACACTACGCCGTCATGGATTAAAATCCTGCAGCGCAGGCAAGGTCCCCCTGCTCAAGCCAGCGCATGTCCAGGCCCGTCTGAAGTTTGCCAATGACCATCTGGATGATCCAGAGGAGGAATGGGAGAAGGTCATGTGGTCTGATGAGACAAAAATAGAGCTTTTTGGTCTAAACTCCACTCGCCGTGTTTGGAGGAAGAAGAAGGATGAGTACAACCCCAAGAACACCATCCCAACCGTGAAGCATGGAGGTGGAAACATCATTATTTGGGGATGCTTTTCTGCAAAGGGGACAGGACGACTGCACCGTATTGAGGGGAGGATGGATGGGGCCATGTATCGCGAGATCTTGGCCAACAACCTCCTTCCCTCAGTAAGAGCATTGAAGATGGGTCGTGGCTGGGTCTTCCAGCAAGACAACGACCCGAAACACACAGCCAGGGCAACTAAGGAGTGGCTCCGTAAGAAGCATCTCAAGGTCCTGGAGTGGCCTAGCCAGTCTCCAGACCTGAACCCAATAGAAAATCTTTGGAGGAAGCTGAAAGTCCATATTGCCCAGCGACAGCCCCGAAACCTGAAGGATCTGGAGAAGGTCTGTATGGAGGAGTGGGCCAAAATCCCTGCTGCAATGTGTGCAAACCTGGTCAAGACCTACAGGAAACGTATGATCTCTGTAATTGCAAACAAAGGTTTCTGTACCAAATATTAAGTTCTGCTTTTCTGATGTATCAAATACTTATGTCATGCAAAAAAATGCAAATTAATTACTTAAAAATCATACAATGTGATTTTCTGGATTTTTGGTTTAGATTCCGTCTCTCACAGTTGAAGTGTACCTATGATAGAAATTACAGACCTCTACATGCTTTGTAAGTAGGAAAACCTGCAAAATCGGCAGTGTATCAAATACTTGTTCTCCCCACTGCACTGTAAGATAAGGACAATGTCCTGCCTTTCCAGTGAAAACAAGTCATCCAGCACCATAATTGAATCATCATAGTATGCAGTATTGGCAGTGTAAAACGCTTTCACCTAATTACCTTTACTTCCCGATGCTTGACTTCCAGAATATATATCTTCTAATAAGGGAAGGGAGGGCCGATCTGCAAAACTTTCACCATGGTTGACCAAGGCCTCTTTCACCATCTCATATCCACTCAGAACAACCCACTTTGGCCCTTGGTTTGTTGAAGGAATTCGAAGGCTGAAAATCTTTCCATATTTTTTTGCACACTACAAGAAGAATTATAAAAAATACAGTTTGTCAAATTGTTTACTCAAAAATAGCATTTAGTTAGCCTGGTCCCAGATCTGATTATGCTCTTACCAACGCCATTGCTCATTGTCAAGCCAAACTATTTTTTGGCATGACAATGTGTGACAAGGAGTTGGGATGATAGCACTAACAGACTGGCACTCGAGCTAGCGTTGAGTAAACCCACTTCTTCCAACTGAAGGTGTATCTTAGCAGGATCAAATTGAAACATGTTGCCAACGAAAGGCCATGACCAAGGTCCAGGAGGAAAATTCTTTGGAGTTTTGTTTTTCAGGAGGTCGGCAAGTACCAAAAAAACACAGAGGAAAATCAAACTAGTCTTAATGTCCAGCCATTCCAAGATAGAAGAGTGCAGTAATTTGCTCATCTTACTGCAAGTGCCACTGACTCAAAAAAGCACACAGAAACTTAACATAGGAATGAAGTGCTAGTGGTTTCTCTGTAACCTGCTCCCTATCGCTCTGCTTCCAAGGTAATGTCATGATAACCACAGTCGTGTGTATTCATGCTTGCCCATGTGACTTGGTGTGACCTACTAACGTAACAACCCAGAGTTCATACCCTTCTCCTTTGTGCAGAGTTTTTTTTCTCTCCCCCGGGAAAAGGATTACATAATGACTACACAGCATTTCTCCCATAGCTTCTGTGGCAACATCTCTCAACTGATGTAGATTAAATCAGTTTTAGCTTTAATTCTTTAAGTCCTTAGCAATCTTACTTTACCTTTACTTTACCATAACCCTTATATAAACTTTTTACCTTTACCATATTTCCTTTACTTTTCCTAGGTGGTGTGTATGTGTGTGTGCGTGTGTGTGTGTGTGTGTGTGTGTGTATGTGTATGTGTGTGTGTGTGGGGGGGATTTAGGCCATGGTGAAGAGGTGTGTCTTTAGGCGTGCCTGAGAGATGGAGATGGCTGATTGAACTCCAGGATATTACTGTAATAACATAGTGCTCTCTAGTGGTGGTGAAGTATCATGCCTGTTACACATCTCTTCTACACCCAGTCTGTACACAACATCAGATATTTTCAGATAAACAAGTCATGCTGCTCCTTGCACAATATATTTTTAAAGATTTCAGATAATTAATGAACAGATCTCACCATAAAGGACCATGGTCTCAGTAGGTTCATGCAAAGATGAGGTGCTGTGAACTGATTTGGTCATTGACCTGTGTGCCCTCACCATTAGAGGTCACTAGAGACTCATTCCTGAATCTCCGTATAACATGATGATCCCGAATTATGCATCTTATAAAATAATGCAGGATATTCAATCTAACGGAAATCAGGAAACAAATAATTAAACTAAACAAAAAACCCAATGGGCCTTCTGAGTGGCGCAGCGGTCTAAGGCACTGCATTGCAGTGCTTGAGGTGTCACTACAGACCCGGGTTTGATTCCAGGCTGTGTCACAACCGGCCGTGACGGGGAGTCCTATAGGGCGACGCAAAATTGGCCCAGCGTCGGCTGGGTTTGGGTTTGGCTGGGGGGGGGGGGCTTTACTTGGCTCATCGCGCTCTAGTGACTCCTTGAGGTGGGGCGGGCACCTGCAGGCTGACTTCAGTTGTCAGTTGAATGGTGTTTCCTCTGACACATTGGTGCAGCTGGCTTCCGAGTTAAGGAGTGCGGTTTTGTGGGTCATGACTTGACCTTCCCCTCTCCTGAGCCTGTTGGGGAGTTGCAGCGATGAGACAAGATCGTATTGAAAAAGGGGGTAAAATATAAAATGTATGTATATATATATATATATTTATACATTGGCTTGCGAAAGTATTAACCCTCTTTGACAATTTTCCTATTTTGTTGCCTTACAACCTGGAATTAAAATTGATTTTGCATCATTTGATTTACACAACATGCCTACCACTTTGAAAATGCAAAATATATTTTCTTGTGAAAAAAAAGAAAAGAAAACTTAAGCGTGCATAACTATTCACCCCCCTAAAGTAAATACTTTATAAAGCCATCTTTTGCAGCAATTACAGCTGCAAGTCTCTTGGGGTATGTCTCTATAAGCCTGGCACATCTAGCCACTGGGATTTTTGCCCATTCTTCAAGGCAAAACTGCTCCAGCTCCTTCAAGTTGGATCGGTTCCGCTGGTGTACAGCAATCTTTAAGTCATACCACAGATTCTCAATTGGATTGAGGTCTGGGCTTTGACTAGGCCATTCCAAGACATTTAAATGTTCCCCTTAAACCACTCGAGTGTTGCTTTAACAGTATGCTTAGGGTCATTGTCCTGCTGGAAGGTGAACCTCCGTCCCAGTCTCAAATCTCTGGAAGACTGAAACAGGTTTCCCTCAAGACTTTCCCTGTATTTAGCGCCAACCATCATTCCTTCAAGTCTGACCAGTTTCCCAGTCCCTGCCGATTAAAACCATCCCCACCGCATGATGCTGCCACCACCATGCTTCACTTTGGGGATGGTGTTCTCGGGGTGATGAGAGGTGTTGGATTTGCACTAGACATAGCGTTTTCCTTGATGGCCAACAAGCTCAATTTTAGTCTCATCTGACCAGAGTACCTTCTTCAATATGTTTGGGGAGTCTCCCACATGCCTTTTGGCGAACACCAAATGTGTTTGCTTATTTTTTTCTTTAAGCAATGGCTTTTTTCCGGCCACTCTTCCGTAAAGCCCAGCTCTGTGGAGTGTACCGCTCCGTGGGATGTTCAAAGTTTCTGATATTTTTTTATAACCCAACCCTGATCTGTACTTCTCCACAACTTTGTCCCTGAACTGTTTGGAGAGCTCCTTGGTCTTCACTTTTCCATTCTATATTTTGTAGAATATTCTGAAACAAGTTATTTTTTTCATTCCACTTCACCAATTTGGACTATTTTGTGTATGTCCATTACATGAAATCCAAATAAAAATCTAGTGGGTCTAGAACTTTACATACACTCAATTAGTATTTGGTAGCATTGCCTTTAAATTGTTTAACTTGGGTCAAACATTTCGGGTAGCCTTCCACAAGCTTCCCACAATAAGTTGGGTAAATTTTGGCCCATTCCTCCTGACAGAGCTGGTTTAACTGAGTCAGGTTTGTAGGCCTCCTTGCTCGCACACGCTTTTTCAGGTCTTCCCACAAATATTCTATAGGATTGAGGTCAGGGCTTTGTGATGGCCACTCCAATACCTTGACTTTGTTGTCCTTAAGCCATTTTGCCACAACTTTGGAAGTATGCTTGGGGTCATATTCCATTTGGAAGAGCCATTTGCGACAAAGCTTTAACTTCCTTACTGATGTCTTGAGATGTTACTTCAATATATCCACATAATTTTCCTTCCTCATGATGCCATCTATTTTGTGAAGTGCACCAGTCCCTCCTGCAGCAAAGCACCCCCACAGCATGATGCTGCCACCCCCGTGCTTCACGGTTGGGATGGTTTTCTTCGGCGTTCAAGCGTCCCCCTTTTTCCTCCAAACATAACAATGGTCATTATGGCCAAACAGTTCTATTTTTGTTTCATCACACCAGAGGACATATCTCCAAAAAGTATGATCTTTGTCCCCATGTGCAGTTGCAAACTGTAGTCTGGCTTTTTTATGGCTGTTTTGGAGCAGTGGCTTCTTCCTTGCTGAGCGACCTTTCAGGTTATGTTGATATAGAACCTGTTTTACTGTGGATATAGATACTTTTGTACCTGTTTCCTCCAGCATCTTCACAAGGTCCTTTGCTGTTGTTCTGGGATTGATTTGCACTTTTTGCACCAAAGTACGTTCATCTCTAGGAGACAGAACGTCTCCTTCCTGAGCGGTATGACGGCTGCGTGGTCCCATGGTGTGTATACTTGCGTACTATTGTTTGTACAGATGAACGTGGTACCTTCAGGAGTTTGGAAATTGCTCCCAAGGATGAACCTGACTTGTGGAGGTCTACAATTTTTTTCTGAGGTCTTGGCTGTTTTCTTTTGATTTTCCCATGATGTCAAGCAAAGAGGCACTGAGTTTGAAGATAGGCCTTGAAATACATCCACAGGTACACCTCCAATTGACTCAAATGATGTCAATTAGCCTATCAGAAGCTTCTAAACTCATTACATAATTTTCTGGAATTTTCCAAGCTGTTTAAAGGCACAGTCAACTTAGTGTATGTAAACTTCTGACCCACTGGAATTGTGATACAGTGAATTATAAGTGAAATAATCTGTCTGTAAACAATTGTTGGAAAAATTACTTGTGTCATGCACAAAGTAGATGTCCTAACCGACTTGCCAAAACTATAGTTTGTTAACAAGAAATGTGTGGAGTGTTTGTAAAATGAGTTTTAATGACTCCAACCTAAGTGTATATAAACTTCCAACTTCAACTGTATATATAAGTGAAAAGTAGGCATTGATCTGTAGCCGTAAAGTAAATTCACGAGCACCACAATGCCCTTGCTCTACCAAGGTTTTCCAGCACACAGATTTGACCTACTACAGTAGCTATGTTGGTCTATTGTACTTCAAACAATGTGTAGGCAGGTTGCTTAGGATTGAAACCTTCTCAAACAGCCTAATCCATACTCTTAGAGGAGGTGCTTCCACAATAATGTGATTTGTACCACATACAAGGTAAAGTATTGGATTCTTCACACACCACACTAATCCCATTCCACTACCTTTTCAGGCTTTTAAAATTATTTGAAAGCAAGGTTTGCGTAAATAACACATACACATGCTTTTGGCATAAATAAAATATACATTAAAGGTTATGCTGGTAAATGGCACCAGCAGATATAGTTTGCCAAGCCAACTGTACATTTGGTTTGACAGTGGACAGTATAAACTATAATGAACAAAAATATGAACTCAACATGCAACAATTTCAACGGTTTTACTGAGTTACAGTTCATACAATTTAATCGGTCAATTGAAATAAATTCACTAAGCCTAATCTATGGATTTCACATGACTGGGCAGGGGTGCAACCATGGGCGGTGTGTTCAATAGGGCGATATGGGCGACGCACTGCCAAACGGGAAAAGGAAGGGATTTTTTTTCTAATCAATTATATCACGGCAACAGTAGTTATCAGTGTTCACGTCTGATCTGCCAGCCACTAAATATCAAATCAGGCTAAAGTCGTGCTTCAAATGGCCCCGCCCGTTTTTGGGGCGATTTCAGTCAAGTTGAAAATCGCCCAGAAGTCTCTCATAGCCTGTCATGTAAAATCTATTTTTTTCAAATTTCAAAGCTTTCAATACATTCTCTATGGGTGTCTGTGGGCATGCACTTACGCGCTTTCGTCATACGTGACGTAACCATGAACGTAACTAAGACAATGGCGGCTAGCAGCGTCTCTGTTGTGACCTGCAGTGTGGCGTTATTTTATGTTTTTAATTTGTAGACTTAGTTTACAAACATTCTGCAAACATTCTGCTTTGAACTGATCTTTCGGTTTTGGACTGATCTTGTTGATCGTGTACATACCCGCTACGAACGGACTAAATAATGAAAACGCTGCAGGCAGCTGTAATCCCAATACAGCTGGGAGACTTGGCTGGATGACAGAGTCCCGGACAGAGAAGTGGAGCCGGCCACCTTCACCCTGGTCAGAGCGGACCGCGATCCTGGTAAGAGAGCGACTCTGTACCCCGACATTGAACTGCTTTCTGTGTCATTGCGACCTTACTATCAATTCAATTCAATTTAAGGGCTTTATTGGCATGGGAAACGTGTGTTAACATTGCCAAAGCAAGGGAAGTAGATAGTAAACAAAAGTGAAATAAACAATAAATATTAACAGTAAACATTACACTCAGAAGTTTCAAAAGAATAAAGACATTTCAAATGTCATATTATGTATATATACAGTGTTGTTACAATGTGCAAATAGTTAAAGTACAAATGGGAAAATAAATAAACATAAATATGGGTTGTATTTACAATGGTGTTTGTTCTTCACTGGTTGCCCTTTTCTTGTGGCAACAGGTCACAAATCTTGCAGCTGTGATGGCACACTGTGGTTTTTCACCCAGTAGATAAGGGAGTTTATCAAAATTGGGTTTGTTTTCGAATTCTTTGTGGATCGCTGTAATCTGAGGGAAATATGTGTCTCTAATATGGTCATACATTTGGCAGGAGGTTAGGAAGTGCAGCTCAGTTTCCACCTCATTTTGTGGGCAGTGTGCACATAGCCTGTCTTCTCTTGAGAGCCAGGTCTGCCTACGGCGGCCTTTCTCAATAGCAAGGCTATGGTCACTGAGTCTGTACATAGTCAAAGCTTTCCTTAAGTTTGGGTCAGTCACAGTGGTCAGGTATTCTGCCACTGTGTACTCTCTGTTTAGGGCCAAATAGCATTCTAGTTTGCTCTGTTTTTTTGTTTGTTCTTTCCAATGTGTCAAGTAATTCTCTTTTTGTTTTCTCATGATTTGGTTGGGTCTAATTGTGTTGTTGTTGTTGTTGTTGTCCTGGGGCTGTGTGGGGTCTGTTTGTGTTTGTGAACAGAGGCCCAGGACAAGCTTACTTAGGGGACTCTTCTCCAAGTTCATCTCTCTGTAGGTGATGGCTTTGTTATGGAAGGTTTGGGAATCGCTTCCTTTTAAGTGGTTACTATCTGCCCCGTGAGTTCCCCCAATTGTTTGTTACCGTTGTGTACTGTTGATAATCACAAGTTTACTGGAGAACTGAGACCAAGTAGAGACTTTGGACAGGGTGGATATGGTATAATAAAGGCAGTTTATTCAGAGGTAAAGATATCTGGAATCGCGTGCACGGACTCGTTCGTGCACGCGAGTAAAGTAAAAGTGTCCTGTCTTAGGTCAGCTAGGATCACCACTCCTTGGCCACCTGCTGACAAGGCTGACAAGATAGGACTCTTTTGTCCATTGTTATAGGATAGGAACAGAAACAAACGCCCAACACAAAATGGGTCATGCACAAGATTTTAGTCAGACCAAGCTATAACATTATATATTTACTACGACAGTACATTCAACCAAAAGCTAATATAACAAAGGCATCAGAGATTATTTATAATCTGTCACAGAAACTGGAATCCATCTCCCCAGATCAGTCAATAAATGCTTCTGGTATTGACTTATATGCTGCCCCTGTCTTCATGTTGTTGCTGGACATATCTTTTTTAAAATGTGTGTAGGTCACCTAAATCATCAGAAAAATTGCCCCTCCTGAGAATTTTTTCAGGAGCCGCCACTGGGTGCAACCATGGGTGGGCCTGGGAGGGCAATCAGACAATCAGAATGAGTTTTATCCCACAAAAAGGCTTTATTACAGACAGAAATACTCCTCCGTTTTATCAGCTGTCCGGGTGGCTGGTCTCAGATGATCCCGCAGGTGAAGAAGCCGGATATGGAGGTCCTGGGCTGGCGTGGTTACATGTGGTCTGCGGTTGAGAAGCCGGTTGGACGTACTACCAAATTCTCTAAAACGACGTTGGAGGCTGCTTATGGTAGAGAAATTAACAGTAAATGATCTGGCAACAGCTCTGGTGGACATTCCTGCAGTCAGCATGCCAATTGCACGCTGCCTCAGAACTTGAGACATACGTGGCATTGTGTTGTGTGACAAAACTGCACATTTTCGAGTGGCCTTTTATTGTCCCCAGCACAAGGTGCACCTGTGTAATGATCATGCTGTTTAATCAGCTTCTTGATATGCCACACGTGTCAGGTGGATGGATTGTCTTGGCAAAGGAGAAATGCTCACTGACAGGGATGTAAACAAATTTGTGCACAACATTTGAGAGAAATAAGCTTTTTGTGCATATGTACAATTTATGGGATCTTTTATTTCAGCGCATGGACCATGGGACCAACACTTTACATGTTGCGTTTATATTTTTGTTCAGTATATATAGTACTACCTGCAGTGAGAATACCACTCCCTCACTATAGGAGATAAGGGAATAGGGGACGTTAGATATGCTGATAAAATAATTAATTAAGGAGGTTTCAGGCCAATCAATTTCTTGATAATAAAAATGTCTTCAGTAGCCTGCCCAATCACCAAGCCACCAATCCTCATATCATTTGAAAGAGTTGACAGACTCTCTCTCTGGGCAACAGGTTTTCTAAGGAGCTGTACGTTTTTACTGTTCACCTGGCTGTCTACCTGCTTAGCTGGCCATTCATCTGGCTGTTTACCTAGCTGTTTATCAACATGAGGCTCATCCTGACTTTCTCTTTCACCTATGCACTGCTCCACACAGGTAACACATTCTAATTACTTTCATTCTGACGAAGGCCTTTGGGGCCAAAATGTTACAGTGATGTTTCAAGTATAAGTATAATAATGTTTGAATTATATTAATGTTAAATCATGTGGGCACATGCATAACTTTCATTCTTTTTCACTTTTCTTTGTTTCAGGATGTTGTATAATTTTTTCTTTGTGTGCTTTAATTATTTGCATGTTTTACAGCGGACATGCTGATTTGCTACTACTGTGAGGATGAAACAGAATCAGACTCAAAGTATACAAACCCAACCTTGCAGAACTGTAGTGCAGGATATACAAACATTAAGAACAACGTCAGGGCATGGACTACAAAGTGTCTAAAGCATTCCATAGGGATGCTGGCCCATGTTGACTCCAATGCTTCCCACAGTTGTGTCAATTTGGCTGGATGTCCTTAGGCTCTCTCACCATTCTTGATACACACGGGAAACTGTTAAGCAAGAAAAACCAAGCAGCGTTGCAGTTCTTGACGAAAACCGGTGCGCCTGGCAACTACTACCATACCCCGTTCAAAGGCATTTAAATGTTTTGTCTTGCCCGTTCACCCTCTGAATGGCACACATACACAACCCATGTTTCAATTGTCTCAAGGCTTAAAAATACTTTAACCTGTCTCTTTCCCTTCATTTACACTACTTGAAGTGAATTTAACAAGTTACATCAATAAGGGATCATAGCTTTCACCTGGATTCACCTGGTCAGTCTATGTCATGGAAAGAGCAGGTGTTCTTAATGTTTTGTGTACTCGGTGTATACTGTTCGGAAAGTATTCAGGCCCCTTGACTTATTGTAAAATGGATTAAATAAAAAAATGTCCTCATCAATCTACACACAATACCCCATAATGACAAAGTGAAAACAGATTTTTAGAAATGTATGTAAATGTTTTAAAAATAAAAAACAGAAATACCTTATTTACATAAGTATTCAAACCCTTTGCAATGAGACTAGAAATTGAGCTCTGGTGCATCCCGTTTCCATTAATCATCTTTGAGATGTTTCTACAACTTGATTGGAGTCCACCTGTGGTAAATTGAATTGATTGTACATGATTTGGAAAGGCACACACCTGTCTACATAAGGTCCCACAGTTGACAGTGCATGTCAGAGCAAAAACCAAGCCATGAGGTCGAAGGAATTGTCCGTAGAGCTCCGAGACAAGATTGTGTCGAGGTAAAGATCTGGGGAAGGGTACCAAAAAATGTCTGCAGCATTGAAGGTCCCCAAGAACACAGTGGCCTCCATCATTCTTAAATGGAAGAAGTTTGGAACCCCCAACGCTCTTCCTAGAGCTGGTCGCCTGGCCAAACTGAGCAATCGGGGGAGAAGGGCCTTGTTCAGGGAGGTGACCAAGAACGCGATGGTCACTCTGACAGAGCTCCAGAGTTCCTCTTTGGAGATGGGAGAACCTTCCAGAAGGACAACCATCTCTGCAGAACTCCACCAATCAGGCATATATGGTAGAGTGGCCAGACGGAAGCCACTCCCCAGTAAAAGGCACATGAAAGCACGCTTGGAGTTTGCCAAAAGTCCAGGTGTGCCTAATGATGAGGCGCAGGTGTGCGTAATGAAGGTTGCCAGATGTGCGTAGTGATGGGTTGCCAGGTGTGCGTAATGAAGGTTGCCAGGTGTGCGTAGTGATGGATTGCCAGGACCGGTGGTTAGTAGACCGGCGACGTCGAGCGCGGGAGGGAGGGAGCGGGAGTAGACAGTAACAAAATGTGGAAAAAGTCAAGGGGTCTGAATACTTTCTGAATGCACTGTATGTTAAACTACTACAAGTGTTGAATTTCCTCCAGATAAATTGATTTATGAATAAATTGATTTATTTAATTTAATTATTTTTTGTGCTGTCAAGTACTTCAAATATTTAGTATATTAACATAAACTTACAGTATATTACAGTATCCCAGAAATGTATTGAAGAATGAAAAAAAAACGAGTTATCTATGTCAAACCTGATACATGTGTTTAATACAGTATTAATTCCATTTGGTCTTTCATATGTCATCTCTTAATTAGAATTAGGATCTTCAATTAACCACAATCAATTAAACATTCTATGACTAATTACACCTGGGATACTTTCGCTCATCTGGCACTTCTACTGAAACTCTACAGGCTGCAACAAAGACACCCTCCCATGGTAAGAAAATCAGTCAAATTCAGCAATGTCCATACTGTCTGTATTATCAGTGACTGATCAGAAAATACTATGGTTGCGAGGCAGCACAAATTCAGAGGAACCTCAACCGTGCCAGTATAAGCAAATGAGTGCATGCAGAACATACGGTAAGAGTGTATATTTTCTTGGAACCATGCAGTTATAATGTACATTAAAAAACTCAATTTTATTAATTGCAAATAAGTTTAGTTGTCACCATGGAATGACATTTGCAACAACTAACAATTTTTTAGTCACTTATGTTCCAGCATTTGGTGACAAACCCAATGAACTACTATGTTACACCTGCAATAGTGGAGAGGACATTGTCTGTGACAGAGTTGTGTCATGTGTTGGAACTGAAGACCGCTGCTGAGGTGAAAAAGGTAATCTTCAGCCACACCAAATCCCATAGTATTTGATGAATAGTGTCTTGTAAGCCCATATGGGCTGGGCACGTCATGGTCTATGACACTGATATACAATACAAAATCATCATATCATCAATCATCATAGTATATATTTAACATTATTTGTTTTGCTTGTACTCTGTCCTAAAGTAAATAGTTTGTTCGTGCGTGGCCTTTGGTGTCTGATCAGTAACTACTGTAATGTTTACCCCGGCTGCTGTGAGAAGAGCCTGTGTAACAGAGCTTTGGGACTGAGCTTCCTCCCTCTGCTGCTGAGTCTCCCCTTTGCCATCCTCATCTAGTGGCTGAGAATTGCCCCGCCCCAGAATGTTGGACAACCAATCGCAGCGCTCCAATGGATAGCAACTGTAGTTGAGTCCGACACCTTGGACAAGCACACATTTGAAACAAATGAAAGCCAGTGACAAAACATAATTTTCTTTAAAAAGAAAACATTTTGATGGCTAAATAATTGAACAGTGCACAAGGGGTACTTGGCCAGTGTGATTACTGAAATGCAGAGCCTGTTGATGGAGTATTTTTAGAATCCGAAATTATACTTTGTTACATTGTTCTCTAGCTCAGCTTGTTAGCTAGCTCTCAGTCTCATTGACCACCAAACGTTGCTAACGCTAGCTATCTAGCTAGACACTTAAGGCCCAATACAGTCAACTTGAATACTGTGAAATTGTGCCCTTTTAGTGTAAGAGCTGTTTGAAAAGACCACCTGAAATGTAAGCCTGTTTTGGTGGGACAGAGTTTTGGCCTGCCTGGTGACATCACCAGGCGGTAAATTGGTTAATATACCAATAAAAAAGAGTTTCAAAGCTTGGAATTCTTGCTTGAGAAATTGCTCTTTGCTAAGAAGTTATTTTTGTTTATTTTAGACTATTTTAATTGAAACAATCCCAGTAAGGTACTTCATTTTTACCCAGAAATTGTTTGATATTGAGATAAAAATTGTTGCAGACCTTTAACCTCTACGGAATCCCGTATAGGAACGGTTGAGCTAGCGTGCGTTAATGTGATTAGCATGACTGTTGTAAGTAAGAGCAAACTTTCCAGGACATAGACATGTCTGATATGGACAGAAAGCTTAAATTATTATTAGTCTAACTGCACGGTCCAATTTACAGTAGCTATTACATTGAAAAAATATGCACAACAACAAAAAATGGCAACTGGTTTGATACATTCACCTCTGAAGGTAAATAATGTACTTACATTCAGTAATCTTGCTCTGATTTGTCATCCTGAGGGTGCCAGAGGTAAAATGTAGCATCGTTTTGTTTGATAAAATCCATTTTATATTCAAATGTAGGAGCTGGGTTCTAGAGTTTGAATCCTTGCTGTCTCTGGCTCCACACCCACCCCGCCCAGCCATCTAGAGTGTGAAAGTTAGTGTATAAGCTAATGATCCATCATGTATGACATTCCTGGGAGTGTGTAAACTTACATTTTGTATTACCATATCATTTTTGTATGTTCTCTATATTTATGTACTTGTATCAATTGACCAAATCGGCACATTTGGGCAGACTTGATACAAAATAGTCCAGTATTGCAATCCTTCACTGGATCAATCTGAAACTTTGCATACACACTGCTGCCATCTAGTGGCCAAAATCTAAATTGCGCCTAAACTGCAATATTATATTGTGGCTTTTCTCTTACATTTAAGTCATTTAGCAGACGCTCTTATCCAGAGCGACTTACATGAGCAATTAGGGTTAAGTGCCTTGCTTAAGGGCACATTGACAGATTTTTCACCT
This sequence comes from Coregonus lavaretus, assembly GCF_964263955.1. Lineage (NCBI taxonomy): Eukaryota > Metazoa > Chordata > Actinopteri > Salmoniformes > Salmonidae > Coregonus > Coregonus lavaretus. The sequence goes on along the minus strand of NC_139993.1, from coordinate 54,659,892 downwards.
AGTCGGCTCGGGGATTAGAACCAGCGACCTTTCGGTTACTGGCACAACGCTCTTACCCACTAAGATACCTGCCGCCCTCTTGCATTTCAAAGATGATGGAACAAAAAAGAAAATGCATGTTTTTTTTGTTTGTATGATCTTTTACCAGATCTAATGTGTTATACTCTCCAACATTAATTTCACATTTCCACAAACTTCAAAGTGTTTCCTTTCAAATGGTATCAAGAATATGCATATCCTTGCTTCAGGTCCTGAGCTACAGGCAGTTAGATTTGGGTATGTCATTTTAGGCGAAAATTGAAAAAAAGAGTCCGATCCTTAAGAGGTTAATATAACTTGTTTTCTCTAATTGTATGTTAGCTAGCTAAACTAACCATGTTATTAATACAACTCCCATCTGCTGTCAATATCAGGATATGATTTGAGACAATTAATTTAAAGCCATTCAGTGGCTATCCACACTACATACATAATTTTACCAGGTTCCCGTGAAATTATTGTAATGGCAGGCCACCACAACATACCTGAGAGTTTACTGATTACCAAGGGGTAGTCTGTGTTTAATTTAATTGTGTATTAAAAACACAGTTGAGATCATTGTGAGGAGATTTCGCCAGTGGTTAGTAGGGGGAATTGGTCTTCCCAGGAAAATGTTGTCAGAGGTTGCAACAGTACCAAAGGGGGGTGAGGCTTAGTGAAGGGTCAATTAAGGCAGAATGCTGGGTTAGGCCCATCTACAGGAGTGATATGGTGAAAAGAGACAACAATGTATCTGACAAAAAGTTAAATAAAAATCTGTTGGATAATGTTTTACTGTTGTAATTATTGTGGAACTGTTTGGACAATTTATTGTCTATATTTGTCTATGCCATCCTTCTGTGTGCCCACAACACTATACTCTGTGGGGCAATATGTTTGCTTATGTTACTGTATAAGAGCATATGGGCTAACTCACTATTCATTTGGGGAAAATATGATTATTTTACATAGGTTCTGTTTCATATGACCTTCCTCCAAAACCACATTCAATTCATTTCATGCTAAAGATGTTTGTGTACTTCTAGGTAATTATTTTCAGAAATTTCAAAACCTTTGAAGCTAACCATCCAGCCAGACAGTCTGTCAGACTACCCGAGCTCACTGACCCGAGACATACACCCAAAGACCAGACTAGGGATAGCTCTGAATTGGGATAACCTATCCCCTGTGCTGTTTCTGAGGTGTGTTATAATGGAAAAATGTATCTGAGAATGACCAAAATACCCAGAACCTTATTAATCATTCCAAACAAGGTGTAATGAAATGGTTCTGTTGCAGCTGAAACTAACTGAAGGAGCTTGGTTAATGTATTATTTCCAAGAGTAAGTGCTATGTCTTTATATGGTTGTTGTATACATATGTCTCAATCCTAAAGTGAAAATTAGACTTGAAAATAAAACATTATCCAGAAACTAAACACAGACACTGTGCTCCCAGGTTTCAGCTTGTATAGACCGTTCTAGACAAGTTGAGGGTTTGGAAGTCTATAGACAGTGGGTGCTTGGATGTCTACATAGACAGTGCTACTTGAGTGCTTGGAGTACTACACAGACAGTTGTAGACTAGTTCAGTGTTTTGGGGTCTACATAGACAGTGCGAGACTACTTGAGTTTTTTTTTCTGTCAATGTAGAAAGTGCTAGTTGAGTGCTTGGTGGTCTATGTAGAAAGTGCTAGTTGAGCGCTTGGTGGTCTATGTAGAAAGTGCTAGTTGAGTGCTTGGAGGTCTATGTAGAAAGTGCTAGTTGAGTGCTTGGAGGTCTATGTATAAAGTGCTAGTTGAGGGTTTGGTGCTCTATAGACTGTGCTAGTTGAAGGTTTGGTGGTCTATGTAGAAAGTGCTAGTTGAGTGTTTGGTGGTCTATGTAGAAAGTGCTAGTTGAGTGCTTGGTGGTCTATGTAGAAAGTGCTAGTTGAGTGTTTGGTGGTCTATATAGACAGTGCTAGCTGAGGGTTTGGTGGTCTATAGACATTGCTAGTTGGGTGCTTGGAGGTCTACATAGACTAGTTGAGGGTTTGGAGGTCCTGTCTGTTGAGAGATGTTTTCCCTGAGAGAGGTGAACCCCATGGTGAGAGGGATCAGAGTCTCACCACAGGGGGCGCTACAGAGACGTTCAGAACAGATCACTGCACTGCTCCAACAGGTGAGTCACTAACCAGGTTTCCATCCAATCATTTAATGAGTGATGAATTACTTGAAGCATTAAAAATATCACGACAGGGCTGAAACAGGAAATGTCGGTAAAATGTCATAAAGTTCGACAAACAATTTATTTGTTCCACATGGTGGAATCGTTTGTGTCTGTAAACTGTGTTATGCGATAAATGGTCGATGGAAACGCCTTTATGCGCAAATATTGATATAATAACCATCATATCGAAGTAAACTTGGAATCACGCGATGATATGTTGTGTGGGCCTCCCACTACGACTCGGGAAAGCACGCAGTTTATTAGGCTAGAGATTAAATAAGTTATGATGAACTTCAACAGGGTGGTGAAAGTGCACGGTGATGAGTTTGATATTCCTTTCCAATAAATATCAAGGGTCTTATTCTGGTGACATGATGATCTATGCTTGGTTGCCGTTTGAGAAATGAAAATAATCTTGCTCTTATCCATAACAATCTCATCGTGTAGACTAGTCTACCCGCATTGTATCTGCCAGCGGTTGGCTAGAGCACACATGCTAAGACCAGAGTTGGGCACATTTGCTATTTAACACAACAGTTTTTGTGACAAAATCATCAGTAGAGTTGAAAATGTGATGGAAACCCATTAAAATTATTTTCACTACATGGTAATTTAACCACAAAAGTTGTTTTTATGTGCATCACGCGCACCCACCCACCCACCCACCCACCCAGACAACCCACCCAGACAAACACACACACACACTTGAATTTGCAGCAGCTGCATTGTTATTATTTAGGCGATGTCGAGGTGTCACTGTGTTGGGCCCCGTGTAGCTCAGTTGGTAGAGCATGGCGTTTGCAACGCCAGGGTTGTGGGTTTGTTTCCCACGGGGCCAGTATGAAAACATTTATGCACTCACTAACTGTAAGTCTGCTAAATGACGAAAATGAATTTGATATTTTTCAGTTGAAAGCAAGTTTTCTGCAATTCTTCACATTTTGCCATGGGGCGGAGAGAAAATGTTGCTGTTGTATAACAAATGTAATGCAATTCTATTCATTTTGTTATGGGGAAGAGAGAACCAATTTGCAGTTTCCTACCCATTTTGACATGACTTATGCCATATTAATGATATCTAAGTGAAAGTGACTTACTACTCTAACTCTCAACAGTAAGTTGAGACCCCGACTGAGTTCTTTTTTTGTTGGGGTTGGGGGCTCCCTAGTGGCCAGGGGCCCTAGGCGACCGCTTATGTTGCTTATGCCTGGGGCCGGCCCTGCACACTCAGGCACACACACACATACACACTCAAGCACACGCACACTCACACACGCACATTCACACACTCACGTACGCTCACGCTCACGCACACTCACACACACACGCACACTCTCTCTCTCTCACACACACACACCATATATCTTTCTTTTTTTCATGTTATCAAACCAGGAAGTGGGTTGTTAATTTCTGTTAATGTTTGTTTTATTCTCCAAAATGGTTATACTGTATATATAGTGTTGAAGGATAGATTTATAAGTAATGTCAAACTGTTGTAAACTGAACAAAAATATAAACGCAATATGAAACAATTTCAAAGAATTTACTTAGTTACAGTTCATATAAGGAAATCAGTCAATTGAAATAAATTCATTGGGCCCTAATCTATGGATTTCACATGACTGGGAATACATATATGCATGTGATGGTCATAAATACCTTTTAAAAAAGGTAGGGGCGCAGATCAGATAACCAGTCCGTATCTGGTGTGACCACAATTTGCCTCGTGTTCGCTGTCCGTAGCTTATGCTTGCCCATACCATAACCCCAACGCCACCATTGGCCATCGAAGGTGATCATTTGCCCACTGAAGTCGCTTACAACGACAAACTGCAGTCAGGTCAAGACCCTGGTGAGGACGACGAGCACACAGATGAGCTTCCCTGAGATGTTTTTTGACAGTTTGTGCAGAAATTCTTCGGTTGTGCAAACCCACAGTTGCGTCAGCTGTCCGGTTGGCTGGTCTCAGACGATCTAGCAGGTGAATAAGCCGGATGTGGAGGTCCTCGTCTAGCGTGGTTACGCCTGGTCTGCGGTTGTGAGGCCGGTTGTACTGCCAAGTTCTCTAAAACGACATCAATTCTCTGGCAACATCTCTAGTGGACCTTCCTGCAGTCAGCATGCCAATTGCATGCTCCCTCAAAACTTGAGACATATGTGGCATTGTGTTGTGTGACAAAACTGCACATTTTAAAGTGGCCTTTTATTGTCCCCAGCACAAGGTGCACAAATGTACTGATCATGCTGTTTAATCAGCTTCTTGATATGCCACATGTGTCAGGTGGATGGATTATATTGGCAATGGAGAAATGCTCACTAACAGGGATGTAAAGAAACTTGTGCACAAAATTTGAAAGAAATGAGCTTATTGTGCGTATTTCATTTTTTATTTCAGCTCATGAAACAGGGGACCAACACTTTACATGTTGCGTTTATATTTTTGTTCAGTGTAGATAAGTCCGCTTTCTGTCTTCTCTACAGGGAGAGCAGAAACCATTCAAGGAAGTTATTGACATTAGCTCAGGTGACTCCCACAGGACCGGGATAAAACCGATCTCCTTTGTGCGACAGGTGTGGTCTCTCTATCTTTCTCTCTCTACGTCTCTCTCTCTCATGCACACTCTCGCTCACTCATGCTTACTCTTTTCTGCTCTCGCTGTGAATATCTGTCTATAACCAAGTATCTTGCAGTCTCTGTCTTCAGCTCTGTGTCTGATGTGGTGTGTCTGTGATTCAGGTCCTATCTGTCTGTCTGTACCCTGAGCTCCTGCATGATGACACACTTCCTGGGGACGTCAGGCAGAGAGCCCAGAGGTTGCTGGGAGAGTGTGATGGGGGCAGTGTGGGTAAGTTGGTTGTTTATGCGTCATACTCTGATCTCATCTCATCACTTAGGCAGTGAATACAGCAGTAGGCCTATTTATGGTACATCTGGTTTATATTATGTTTAAAAGGTTATATTTGTTTTAGTGATTGATCTGATTGGTTGATTGGTGGATTGATTGATTGATTAATTAGCTGTTTTGTAATAGGTTCATACACAGACTCCTGTGGCCTGCCTCATGTTCAGCGCAGCGTTGCAGAGTTCATCACTGGTCGAGACAGAGGAGTGCCCTCCTATCCCCGTAACATCTTCATCTCTGCTGGCTCGCAGACAGCTCTGAAAGTAAGAATATAACAACCATAGATCTTCACTGTAAACTATACGACCATACCAACCAGATGTCTACTGTAGACTTTTATTTTCAATATATATATATTGGTAAGATTTTACAGCCTGCAGGTATAATGCACTATGATGCAGTTATAATGCATAGTAAGATTTGTGGTGTGCATGTATGACTCCCTTATAATTCCCCCTCCACCCCACGACCCTTCTTCAGGTGATGGTAAAGCTGTTGGTGAGAGGGGAGGGGGTGTCCCAAACGGGTGTGTTGACCCCCCAGCCCTGCCACCACACCCTGCCCATGCTGCTGGAGGAGGTAGGGGCTGTCCTGGTGCCCTACCAGCTGAGAGAGGAGCAGGGCTGGGCCCTGGAGCCGGAGGAGCTGCACCGAGCCCTCACCGCATCTAGAGGGCACTGCAGGCCCAGGGCGCTCTACATCAGCAACCCTGGCAACCCAACTGGTCTGTAGTCAAGTTTGGATGACATTGTGTGTAATGCTTTCAAATAGATTTTGTTAAATTATAAACTATTAACTTGACTTTGTTAAACTTCAAACTATTAGTTAAACTAAGTCTTGAGTCCATAGGTCTTTCTATAGATCACATTTTAATCGTAGCACGCAGGGCCGGCTCTAGCCTTTTGGAGGCCTTAAGCGAGATTTGGTTGACGGTGGAGAGAAAAATGTAAGTTTTAAAGTTAATTTCCTGTAGTTCTACATATTTTGCCATGGGGTTTAGACACATTTTTGCAGTTTTAAAGTATGTTTTCAGCAGTTCTACAAATAGATAGGTTTTTTGCAATTTTATAACAAATTTGATGCAATTCTACTCATTTTGCAATGGGGCAGAGATACATTTTTGCCATTTTAAAGCTAATTTCCTGCAGTTCTACACATTTTGCCATGACTTATGCCATGATATCTGAGTGAGAGTGACTAACAAAATCAATGAGGGCCCCATGGAGGGGGCCAGGGTCCCTAAGCGACCGCTTATGTCCCTTATGCCTGGAGCCGGCCCTGGTATTGTGTGCCAGCCAGGTGTTTCCATTGGCAAAATGCCCATGAAAAGGGCTGTGACATTTTATCTTTATGATGATATTATCACTATGTCACCATACTGTCATTTTCCCTCCTAACAGGTCATGTACAGAGCAGGAAATCTATAGAATGGGTGATTCAGTTTGCTGCAGAAGAGAGGCTCTTCCTATTGGTCAATGAGGTGATATTGATAATTATTGGAGATCAGGGGTTTATTTATAGCTGTTGCGTAAATTCCACACTAAATATTTGTATGCACCAATTCTGAAAAGACTGCGCAAGTACAAAAATATTGAGAATTATAAACTTGGTGCAGGCCATACATACGCATGTTACTGTTATAAATCAGACCTGTCCTGAAACTGTGGCGCGTTAACGAGCATTAAAACGCAGATCATTCACCTTTTATGGTAACAATAATGCCCTTATTTGCTGTATACTTTGGAAGTATTCGAATTAGGCCGATGCAGTTTTCTAAAGGAAATAGCAATAGCGAACTTGATCAAATAGCCTACATTTATTTGGAGGTGATGGCAGAATGTTCAACTTTTGCAGTGACATTTGCTGTAGGCCTAGGCTATCTGACAGACAAAAAGTTTATGAAAGACAACCACAATTGCAAATTGCTGTGGACCTGTAAACAGGCCGTTTGAATTAAATAGGGCCTAATGTTTTGCATTTGCTTTTTCTCAAACCTATGCTGCAGTGCGCTAATTCTGAAACATTGTCTACTTACAGTAGTAGCCATACACATGTCAATGCAAAATATCAACTTTCACCTGTTAAATACTACTGTATGTTATAAACCACGCTCTCCTTTCTGATGTATAGAGCAAAATACTTGAAATAATAGCAGATCTAATAGGCCCAATTAAATGTAATTTGTTATAGGCTATGGCTACTTCGGGAAAAGGTGAAGAATTTATTCTGCAATGGTTATCAAAATATGTATTATGTGTATAAATGCAATATTGTTTACTGGAGAAATTTGAAATGACAGTATTCAGACGTAAGCTACAGAAGTAACCTACAACCGTCTGATCTACCTTTAATAAACTGCACTCTGGATCGGATGGCATAAAGTAAAATACTTGAAATAGCTTATCTATTTGCTACTGTGAAGTGGGTCCAATTAAACCAGAGATGGGACGAATGGCATCCTTGTTGTAGGCCTATGCTACCTCGTGGGTATGAAACCATCAAAGAAAAGGTGACACATTTATTATGCAATGATCATGGAAATGAAATAAATAATAGCCTAGGAAATACAGTAGATGCATATTTCTAATTATTTTAAAATGCAAACATAAACAAAATAGATTTTCTCTCATCTCACTAATGGCAAATGATTGCATCTTGTTATTAACCTGTATATTGTTATGAATAAGTGTGTCCATCATAGGCTATGCCCCATTTTCACAAAATACTCATCTACTTGCCTGCTTTCAATGCAATACTTCAACCACTAGAAACTGTGTATATGCATGGTCTAAAGTTTGCGGGAAGGTGAGCACATTGTCACATCAAGTAAATTTGTTATCAATGCCAACTTTTCTGTGAAAACTGGCGCAAACATGTTTTGGGGTCTTTCTTGTATTTACACACGGTTTATCAATGAGGCCCAAGGGGTTTAGGCTGTGGGTGCAGATTACACAGGGTGTCCAAATATCTGAACTACACTTTTGGTTTGGTAGTGCATGAAATTAACAACTGGTAGGTCTACTTTACAGTTGCCTGAACACCTGTTACACGTTAGGAAGAGCAGTGGGAGAGAATTGGCTTGATGGCTTTTCTCTATTTCAGTGTCTGTCTCACTTTTCCAGCCTTCATCTCTTTACTTGTCCTTCCTGCTCTGTCTAGGTGTATCAGGACAGTGTGTATGAGGAGGGCAAGGAGTTTGTGTCCTATAAGAGGGTCCTGTTTGAGATGGGTCAGCAGTACTCTGAGATGGTAGAGCTGGCCTCCTTCCACTCCATATCCAATGGCATCATGGGAGAGTGAGTCTTACAGTAGATCCACTTCATCCGCATACTATAGTTTGCCATGTCAAAAAGTCACCAATGGAGATTATTATTAAATGAAATACCAAAATGTTTACAAATTGTTATAGCAAAAGGCAAATGCTTAGCCCCAATCCTAACCCTAACCCTAACCCTAACCCTAACCCTAACCCTAACCCTTCTGATGATTTATAATCACTGTAGCTTTTCTGCCCTGTTAAACTGCTGTGTCCCCTATGTGCCCTATGCCCTTTGCCTCCTGTTCCCCCTGGCTGTGTGTAGGTGTGGGCTGCGTGCGGGGTACATGGAGCTGGTGAATGTGGACCCAGCAGTGATGGTGTTTGCTGAGACCCTCCTGTGTACTGACATCAGTACCCCCGTCACAGGACAGATCGCCCTAGAAATAATGGTTAACCCTCCTAGACCTGGAGACCCCTCCCATCACAAGTATACACAGGTACTTATGAGTAAGGAATTCCTGCATTACATTCACAGTAGTCTCCTATACTTAGTCTCATATTCACTCAAACGTTAGAAAGGAGGTAATCATTACACAGGTTCAGTATTCTACATTAGCTGTGTTAAAGTGTGTTGTGTTAGTTACTGCTCTCTCTGTCTCCACCAAAGGAGATTCTGACCAATCGGATCACCCTGGCCCAGAATGCTCAGCGGGCTTGGGAGTTTCTGATTGGCCTTCCGGGGGTGAGCTGTCAACCAGTGATGGGAGGTATCTTTATCTACCCCCGTCTGAGCCTTCCCCCTGAGGTAGTGGAACAGGCCAAGGTGGGCAAACAGACTTCCTCTATACCCCTCTGTAGCACCCCTACACCTCTGACCTACACATGACACTAGTAAAACTAATGTTGCAGTATTAACCTGCAGGTAGTCAAATTATGTTAGATTAGCTGTCTTTTATCAAGTGTCAAATTATTCTTAAAGTGATTGATTACAGGTAGAAGTCTACATTTACCTCCTCCTTTCTTTTCTGTTTTTCTCTCTCCGCTCCCTCTCTTCTCTCTCCGCTCCCTCTCTTCTCTCTCCGCTCCCTCTCTTCTCTCTCCGCTCCCTCTCTTCTCTCTCCGCTCCCTCTCTTCTCTCTCCGCTCCCTCTCTTCTCTTTCCGCTCCCTCTCTTCTCTCTTCACTCCCTCTCTTCTCTCTCCGCTCTCTCTCTGCTCCCTCTCTTCTCTCCCTCTCTTCTCTCTCCACTCCCTCTCTTCTCTCTCCGCTCCCTCTCTTCTCTTCTCTCTTCGCTCCCACTCTTCGCTCTCTGCTCCCTCTCTTCTCTCTCCTCTCCCTCTCTTCTCTCTCCGCTCCCTCTCTCCTCTCTCCGCTCCCTCTCTTCTCTCTCCGCTCCCTCTCTTCTCTCTCCGCTCCCTCTCTTCTGTCTCTGCTCCCTCTCTTCTCTCTCCGCTCCCTCTCTTCACTCTCCGCTCCCTCTTTTCTCTCTCCGCTCCCTCTCTTCTCTCTCCGCTCCCTCTCTTCTCTCTCCGCTCCCTCTCTTCTCTCTCCACTCTCTCTCTGCTCCCTCTCTTCTCTCCCTCTCTTCTCTCTCCACTCCCTCTCTTCTCTCTCCGCTCCCTCTCTTCTCTTCTCTCTTCGCTCCCTCTTTGTCTCTCTGCTCCCTCTCTTCTCTCTCTGCTCCCTCTCTTCACTCTCCGCTCCCTCTCTTCTCTCTCCGCTCCCTCTCTTCTCTCTCCGCTCCCTCTCTTGTCTCTCCGCTCCCTCTCTTGTCTCTCCGCTCCCTCTCTTCTCTCTCCGCTCCCTCTCTTCTATCTCCGCTCCCTCTCTTCTCTCTCCGCTCCCTCTCTTCTCTCTCCGCTCCCTCTCTTCTCTTCTCTCTTCGCTCCCTCTTTGTCTCTCTGCTCCCTCTCTTCTCTCTCTGCTCCCTCTCTTCACTCTCTGCTCCCTCTCTTCTCTCTCCGCTCCCTCTCTTCTCTCTCCGCTCACTCTCTTCTCTCTCCGCTCCCTCTCTTCTCTCTTCGCTCCCTCTTTGTCTCTCTGCTCCCTCTCTTGTCTCTCCGCTCTCTCTCTTCTCTCTCCGCTCCCTCTCTTCTCTCTCCGCTCCCTCTCTTCTCTCTCCGCTCCCTCTCTTGTCTCTCCACTCCCTCTCTTGTCTCTCCGCTCTCTCTCTTCTCTCTCCGCTCCCTCTCTTCTCTCTCCGCTCCCTCTCTTCTCTCCCCGCTCCCTCTCTTCTCTCTCCGCTCCCTCTCTTCTCTTCTCTCTTCGCTCCCTCTTTGTCTCTCTGCTCCCTCTCTTCTCTCTCTGCTCCCTCTCTTCACTCTCCGCTCCCTCTCTTCTCTCTCCGCTCCCTATCTTCTCTCTCCGCTCCCTCTCTTCTCTCTCCGATCCCTCTCTTCTCTCTTCGCTCCCTCTTTGTCTCTCTGCTCCCTCTCTTGTCTCTCCGCTCTCTCTATTTTCTCTCCGCTCCCTCTCTTCTCTCTCCGCTCCCTCTCTTCTCTCTCCGCTCCCTCTCTTGTCTCTCCGCTCCCTCTCTTGTCTCTCCGCTCTCTCTCTTCTCTCTCCGCTCCCTGTCTTCTCTCTCCGCTCCCTCTCTTCTCTCTCCGCTCCCTCTCTTCTCTCCCCGCTCCCTCTCTTCTCTCTCCGCTCTCTCTCTGCTCCCTCTCTTCTCTCCCTCTCTTCTCTCTCCACTCCCTCTCTTCTCTCTCCGCTCCCTCTCTTCTCTTCTCTCTTCGCTCCCTCTCTTGTCTCTCTGCTCCCTCTCTTCACTCTCCACTCCCTCTCTTCTCTCTCTGCTCCCTCTCTTCTCTCTCCGCTCCCTCTCTTCTCTCTCCGCTCCCTCTCTTGTCTCTCCGCTCCCTCTCTTCTCTCTCCGCTCCCTCTCTTCACTCTCCGCTCCCTCTCTCCTCTCTCCGCTCCCCATCTTCTCTCTCCGCTCCCTCTCTTCTCTCTCCGCTCCCTCTCTTCTCTCTCCTCTCCCTCTTCCCTCTCTCCGCTCCCTCTCTTCTCTCTCCGCTCCCTTTCTTCTCTCTCCGCTCCCTCTCTTCTCTCTCCTCTCCCTCTCTTCTCTCTCCGCTCCCTCTCTCCTCTCTCCGCTCCCTCTCTTCTCTCTCCACTCCCTCTCTTCTCTGTCCGCTCCCTCTCTTCTCTCTCCGCTCCCTCTCTTCTGTCTCTGCTCCCTCTCTTCACTCTCCGCTCCCTCTCTTCACTCTGCTCCCTCTTTTCACACTCCGCTCCCTCTCTTCTCTCTCCGCTCTCTCTCTGCTCCCTCTCTTCTCTCCCTCTCTTCTCTCTCCACTCCCTCTCTCCTCTCTCCGCTCCCTCTCTTCTCTCTCCGCTCTCTCTCTGCTCCCTCTCTTCTCTCCCTCTCTTCTCTCTCCACTCCCTCTCTTCTCTCTCCGCTCCTTCTCTTCTCTTCTCTCTTCGCTCCCTCTCTTGTCTCTCTGCTCCCTCTCTTCACTCTCCGCTCCCTCTCTTCTCTTTCCGCTCCCTCTCTTCTCTCTCCGCTCCCTCTCTCCACTCTCTGCTCCCTCTCTTCACTCTCCGCTCCCTCTCTTCTCTCTCCGCTCCTTCTCTTCTCTCTCCACTCCCTATCTTCTCTCCGCTCCCTCTCTTCTCTCTCTGCTCCCTCTCTTCTCTCTCCACTCCCTCTCTTCTCTCCGCTCCTTCTCTTCTCTCTCCGCTCCTTCTCTTCTCTCTCCGCTCCCTCTCTTCTCTTCTCTCTCCGCTCCCTCTCTTCTCTCTCCACTCCCTCTCTTCACTTTCCGCTCTCTCTCTGCTCCCTCTCTTCTCTCCCTCTCTTCTCTCTCCACTCCCTCTCTTCTCTCTCCGCTCCCTCTCTTCTCTCTCCGCTCTCTCTCTGCTCCCTCTCTTCTCTCCCTCTCTTCTCTCTCCACTCCCTATCTTATCTCCGCTCCCTCTCTTCTCTCTCCGCTCCCTCTCTTCTCTCTCCACTCCCTCTCTTCTCTCCGCTCCTTCTCTTCTCTCTCCGCTCCTTCTCTTCTCTCTCCGCTCCCTCTCTTCTCTTCTCTCTCCGCTCCCTCTCTTCTCTCTCCACTCCCTCTCTTCACTCTCTGCTCTCTCTCTGCTCCCTCTCTTCTCTCCATCTCTTCTCTCTCCACTCCCTCTCTTCTCTCTCCGCTCCCTCTCTTCACTCTCCGCTCTCTCTCTTCTCCATCCACTCCAACTCTTCGCTCTCCGCTCCCTCTCTTCTCTCTCCGCTCCCTCTCTTCTCTCTCCGCTCTCTCTCTGCTCCCTCTCTTCTCTCCCTCTCTTCTCTCTCCACTCCCTCTCTTCTCTCTCCGCTCCCTCTCTTCTCTTCACTCTCCGCTCCCTCTCTTCTCTCTCCGCTCCCTCTCTTCTCTTCTCTCTCCGCTCCCTCTCTTCTCTCTCCGCTCCCTCTCTTGTCTCTCTGCTCCCTCTCTTCACTCTCCGCTCCCTCTCTTCTCTGTCCGCTCCCTCCCTTCTCTCTCCGCTCCCTCTCTTCTCTCTCCACTCCCTCTCTCCTCTCTCCGCTCCCTCTCTTCTGTCTCTACTCCCTCTCTTCACTCTCCGCTCCCACTCTTCTCTCTGCTCCTTCTCTGCTCTCTCTGTTCTCGCTCCACTCCCTCTCTCTATAGTCTGACGGACTGGAGGCAGACGTGCTGTACTGTCAGAGCCTACTGGATGAGGAGGGTGTGTGTGTGGGAGCAGGGTGTGAGCATGGGCAGAGAGAGGACAAATACCACATCAGGTAATGTGAAGAGGCGTCATGCCCATAGGGGGGATATAATAATAATAATAATAGTTATATACAGTACCAGTCAAAAGTTTGGACACACCTACTCATTCAAGGGTTTTTCTTTATTTTTACTATTTTCTACATTGTAGAATAATTGTGAAGACATCAAAACTATTAAATAACACAAATGGAATCATGTAGTAACCAAACAGTGTTAAACAAATCAAAAGATACTGTGTGTTATATTTGAGATTCTTCAAATTGCCACCCTTTGCCTTGATGACAGCTTTGCACACGCTTGGCATTCTCTCAACCAGCTTAACCTGGAATGCTTTTCCAACACTCTTGAAGGAGTTCCCACATATGCTGAGCACTTGTTGGCTGCTTTTCCTTCACTCTGCGTCCGACTCATCCCAAACCATCCCAATTTCATTGAGGTCGGGGGATTGTGGAGGCCAGGTCATCTGATGCAGCAATCCATCACTCTCCTTCTTTGTAAAATAGCACTTACACAGCTTGGAGGTGTGTTGGGTCATTGTCCTGTTAAAAAACAAATGATAGTCCCACTAAGCCCAAATCAGATGCGATGGCATATCGCTGCAGAATGCTGTGGTAGCCATGCTAATTAAGTGTGCCTTGAATTCTAAATAAATCACAGACAATGTCACCAGCAAAGCACCCACACACCATAATACCTCCTCCTCCATGCTTTACGGTGGGAACTACACATGCATAGATCATCCGTTCACCCCTTACCGCGTCTCACAAAGACACGGCGGTTGGAACCAAAAATCTCCAATTTGGACTCCAGACCAAAGGACACATTTCCACCGGTCTAATGTCCATTGCTCATGTTTCTTGGCCCAAGCAGGTCTCTTCTTCTTATTGGTGTCCTTTAGTAGTGGTTTCTTTGCAGCAATTCGACCATGAAGGCTTGATTCACGCAGTCCCCTCTGAACAGTTGATGTTGAAATGTGTCTGTGACTTGAACTCTGTGAAGCATTTATTTGTGCTGCAATTTCTGAGGCTGGTAACTCTAATGAACTTATCCTCTGCAGCAGAGGTAACTCTTGGTCTTCCATTCCTGTGGCGGTCCTCATTAGAGCCAGTTTCATCATAGCGCTTGATGGTTTTTGCCACTGCACTTAAAGAAACTTTCAAAGTTCTTGAAATGTTCCGTATTGACTGATCTTCATGTCTTAACGTAATGATGGACTGTCGTTTATTTTTGCTTATTTGAGCTGTTCTTGACATAATATGGACTTGGTCTTTTACCAAATAGGGCTATCTTCTGTATACCCCACTACCTTGTCACAACACAACTGATTGGCTCAAACGCATTAAGAAGGAAATCAATTCCACTTTTAACAAGGCACACCTATTAATTGAAATGCATTCCAGGTGACTATCTCATGAAGCTGGTTGAGAGAATGCCAAGAGTGTGCAAAGCTGTCATCAAGGAAAAGGGTGGCTATTTGAAGAATCTCAAATCTACAGAGAGCTCAAGAGGTATGCTTCGATATGCAGAAAAATGACTGCCTCGCCTGGTTCACCAACTACTTCTCAGATAAAGTTAAATGTGTGAAATCGGAGGGCCTGTTGTCTGGACTTCTGGCAGTCTCTATGGGGGTGCCATAGGGTTCAATTCTCGGGCCGACACTATTCTCTGTGTATATCAATGATGTCGCTCTTGCAGCTGGTGACGCTCGGATCCACCTCTATGCGGACGACACCATTTTGTATACATCTGGCCCTTCATTGGACACTGTGTTAACAAACCTCCAAACGAGCTTCAACGCCATACAACACTCCTTACGTAGCCTCCAACTGCTCTTAAACACTAGTAAAACTAAATGCATGCTCTTCAACCGAACGCTGCTTGCACCCGCCCACCCGACTAGAATCACTACTCTCGGCGGGTCTGACCTAGAGTATGTGGACAACTACAAATACCTACAGTGGGGAAAAAAAGTATTTAGTCAGCCACCAATTGTGCAAGTTCTCCCACTTAAAAAGATGAGAGAGGCCTGTAATTTTCATTATAGGTACACATCAACTATGACAGACAAAATGAGAAAAATTCCAGAAAATCACATTGTAGGATTCTTTATGAATTTATTTGAAAATTATGGTGGAAAATAAGTATTTGGTCAATAACAAAAGTTTCTCAATACTTTGTTATATACCCTTTGTTGGCAATGACACAGGTCAAACGTTTTCTGTAAGTCTTCACAAGGTTTTCACACACTGTTGCTGGTATTTTGGCCCATTCCTCCATGCAGATCTCCTCTAGAGCAGTGATGTTTTGGGGCTGTCGCTGGGCAACACGGACTTTCAACTCCCTCCAAAGATTTTCTATGGGGTTGAGATCTGGAGACTAGCTAGGCCACTCCAGGACCTTGAAATGCTTCTTACGAAGCCACTCCTTCGTTACTCGGGCAGTGTGTTTGGGATCATTGTCATGCTGAAAGACCCAGCCACGTTTCATCTTCAATGCCCTTGCTGATGGAAGGAGGTTTTCACTCAAAATCTCACGATACATGGCCCCATTCATTCTTTCCTTTACACGGATCAGTCGTCCTGGTCCCTTTACAGAAAAACAGCCCCAAAGCATGATGTTTCCACCCCCATGCTTCACAGTAGGTATGGTGTTCTTTGGATGCAACTCAGCATTCTTTGTCCTCCAAACACGACGAGTTGAGTTTTTACCAAAAAGTTATATTTTGGTTTCATCTGACCATATGACATTCTCCCAATCCTCTTCTGGATCATCCAAATGCACTCTAGCAAACTTCAGATGGGCCTGGACATGTACTGGCTTAAGCAGGGGGACACGTCTGGCACTGCAGGATTTGAGTCCCTGGCGGCGTAGTGTGTTACTGATGGTAGGCTTTGTTACTTTGGTCCCAGCTCTCTGCAGGTCATTCACTAGGTCCCCCCATGTGGTTCTGGGATTTTTGCTCACCGTTCTTGTGATCATTTTGACCCCACGGGGTGAGATCTTGCGTGGAGCCCCAGATCGAGGGAGATTATCAGTGGTCTTGTATATCTTCCATTTCCTAATAATTGCTCCCACAGTTGATTTCTTCAAACCAAGCTGTTTACCTATTGCAGATTCAGTCTTCCCAGCCTGGTGCAGGTCTACAATTTTGTTTCTGGTGTCCTTTGACAGCTCTTTGGTCTTGGTCATGGTGGAGTTTGGAGTGTGACTGTTTGAGGTTGTGGACAGGTGTCTTTTATACTGATAACAAGTTCAAACAGGTGCCATTAATACAGGTAACGAGTGGAGGACAGAGGAGCCTCTTAAAGAAGAAGTTACAGGTCTGTGAGAGACAGAAATCTTGTTTGTTTGTAGGTGACCAAATACTTATTTTCCACCATAATTTGCAAATAAATTCATAAAAAATCCTACAATGTGATTTTCTGGATTTTTTTTTCTCAATTTGTCTGTCATAGTTGGCGTGTACCTATGATGAAAATTACAGGCCTCTCTCTTGCACAATTGTTGGCTGACTAAATACTTTTTTCCGCCACTGTAGGTGTCATGTTAGACTGTAAACTCTCCTTCCAGACTCACATTAAGCATCTCCAATCAAAAGTTAGATCTAGAATCGGCTTCCTATTTCACAACAAAGCCTCCTTCACTCATGCTGCCAAACATGCCCTCGTAAAACTGACTATCCTACCGATCCTTGACTTCAGCGATGTCATTTAACAAAATAGCCTCCAACACTCTACTCAGCAAATTGGATGTAGTCTATCACAGTGCCATCCGTTTTGTCACCAAAGCCACATATACTACCCACCATTGTGACCTGTATGCTCTTGTTGGCTGGCCCTCACTACATATTCGTCGCCAAACCCACTGGCTCCAGGTCGTCTATAAATCACTGCTAGGCAAATCCCTGTCTTATCTTAGCTCACTGGTCACCATAGCAACACCCACCCGTAGTCTGCGCTCCAGCAGGTATATCTCACTGGTCATCCCCAAAGCCAACACCTCCTTTGGCCGCCATTCCTTCCAGTTCTCTGCTGCCAATGACTGGAACGAACTGCAAAAATCTCTGAAGCTGGAGACTCTTATCTCCCTCACTAATTTTAAGCGTCAGTTGTCAGAGCAGCTTACCGATCACTGCACCTATACACAGCCATTCTGAAATTAGCCCACCCAACTACCTCATCCCCATATTGTTATTTATTTTGCTAATTTGCACCCCAGTATCTCTATTTGCACATCTATCATTCCAGTGTTAATACGAAATTGTATCTATTTTGCACTATGGCCTATTTATTGCCTTACCTCCATAACTTACTACATTCGCACACACTGTATATATATTTTCTGTTGTATTTTTGACTTTATGTTTTGTTTACCCCATATGTAACTCTGTGTTGTTGTTTTTATCGCACTGCTTTGCTTTATCTTGGCCAGGTCGCAGTTGTAAATGAGAACTTGTTGCCTAAGATTTGCCCTCTCAGATTTTTGGTGTGCAGGACGCCTCTGAGTGTGTGTGTGTATGAGAGAGAGGGAATTTAGTAAATAAAAATGTAGTGTGTGTGTACACATACATATGTGTGTCTGTGCATGCGTGCGTGCATGTAATATATGTGTGTGTGTATCATCCCTCCCAGACTTTGCCTGCTGACCCCCTCTGCCACTCTAGAGAAGGTCCTGGCACGCCTCGGCTCATTCCACCTGCACTTCCTGGACCAGTTCTCCCAGCATGCTTAGGGAGCGGCAGTCACAGTCTGCCACAGACTCTCTCCAGGACAGGGAACTGGACTGAACTGAACATTCTGAACACACTCTACTGGACATCTACCAAAGAGAGAGACAAAGGCCCTATAAATGATTGACCATGGTGAACCTAGAAGTAAACAAAAATGTAATAGGTCAGGGCTCTATTGCGCATGAAGTTTAAAAAGATGTCACATAAAGCTTACTTCATATTTTTATTTTGTCAATTATTTTCACTGCATCAGAGATAGCATACACAGACGTTTTGGCTTAACAGCCTTCTTCAGTGTTTCAGTAGGTGCCTCTGAGTAGCAAAACGCAGGATGACGATTATTGTCATGAGTCAACTGAGCAAAGTCAAAATTGGCTATATCGCAAAAATGAGCTTTTCAATATTAATTTCAGGTTAGGGTTAGGCATTAGTTAGCAGTGTGGTTAAGATTAAGGGTTAAGGTTAGGGTTAGGTTTAATATCAGATTTTATGACTTTGTGGCTGGCCAGCTAGTGACTGCTGTGCCAGCTAGTGACCACTCTGCAGAGCTGCCTCCAGGGCAAGACTTAGGAGTAGGCGGGGGCACGCGTAGACAAGATGGCGTATTGAATTGAAATCGGTACAAAACACCTCAAGATAAAAACATAATATTCCAAATCAGTAAGTTAGACTAAATATTAGCATTTCATATATTCGCAGTTAATATAATTCAATCTGGATAATAACACAAAACAGATCATAAGGCTAGAGAAATATATCGACAAATATTACAACAACACGCAACACCAAAACATGACTGAAGACAAGCGTGGAGAGCCGATCCCCAAAAGGAAACGCGACTCATCGACTGATACAGATGATATATGCTTTTCACCACTGGGTATGGTAAGTGTGGAAAGCGACCTGTTGAAGTCGATAAATGACAAATTGGGCATATTAGAATTGGTCAGTAAAGACGTAAAAGACTTGAAAGCGAGTCTTCAAATGAGTGACGAAAAAGCTTTGGTAATGGAGAAAGAAACCAACAAATTAAAAGTGACAGTCTCTAAAATGGAAACGGACGTTAGGGAACTAAAAAAGGAGAACAATCTTCTGAGAGAAGCCTTACTAGACATCCAAACTAGATCGATGAGGGAAAATCTGGTACTTACGGGTATTCAGGAAAAGGAGGGAGAAATAACAGAGAATATTATGAAGGACTTCCTGCATACAGCGCTACAAATCCCACTCGAGGCTGTCGATAAAATCCAACTCGAACGTGTACATCGTTTCGGAAAAAGAGGACAGAAATATGAGCGCCCAATCGTTGCCAAATTTGCTTTTTTTAAGGATAAAGCTATGGTGAAAAGCCTAGGAAAGAGACTTGCTGGCACGAAAATAGGCATGAATGATCAGTTCCCGAGGGAGATTGTAGAAAGGCGCAAAGTTCTGTATTCAATCTTCAAGGAAAACAGATTAAAAGGGAAACGTGTTGCACTAGTGGTGGATAAATTATATATTGACAACCAAATGTTCAGAGACACAAAGACTACTCCATGGCTATTCTAAAAGTTGTAATAGAGGAGTCAAATATTGGAGCACCTGATACTAGCAATGATAGGGATTGTAATATTAAATAACATTTATAGTAAGTATAGTATTTTATAAAACGATAAAACGATATAACAAGCAGAATAATACATCTTATAATACAAATAATTAGAACATGGCTTTTTTGGCGGGAGGTTGTTGTTTTGGCGGATGATTGTTGTGGTTGGTCCTGTGTTCTCTCTGGCGTCCTTTCCCCCTTGCGGCAGATGTGGATGCAGGTGCGTTTGCATGCTCGGCTCATTTCTTCCGCAGTCAACCATGTGGTGTGCATTTTTGTGTTTGAAAAGGTGCGGCGTTAAGTGAGTGAGAGGGGAAATGGTTGCATATCCCAGAGCCGACCGGGGGTCTATGAGCAGGGGTAGTGAGAGAGAGAGCTTTCAATTTTGTGTAGATGAGGGATATACATTTTTAAATATAGTATACATCTAATCTAATTTTTCATTGTCCTATCATGATGGAAAGATCCCTAACCCTATAACCTGGACACCCAACTGAGCGACCCATACACCAAAGAGAAGTTCCCATCTCTTTTATGGACCTGCTGTGAATATGCAGCCTAAACAGAGAAATAAATGCGGTCAGAGATCTACTTGAGCAGCACCGCCCCCTCAAGATTCTGAGCCTGCCTGGCAGGGTTGGTCCTACAAAGCCAGAGCCCCCTGATGGGAGAGCATAATATACAAGGAAATTCTCAAAGCTGCTAATGAGAACCTTTACGACCTTTTTACCTAGCCGGTGGGGATTCCGGTGGGGTACGCCCACCCAGGTAGTGGCAGTGCTGGCAACACTGGCTGCAGTAACCCATGGGGAGGGTCACACTCGGACAATCAGAGAGGGGGTTTATCATTGTGGCCCAGGTGGCACAAAATAATCAAAGGTCTGACCGCATGGAGATGCTTGGGAAAATGGTTACAACAGGGGATCAGAGTGTTTGTGTCTCAGGTGAAGAGGGTGGATCTGATCTCCATCACCTAGGACTTGACATAGATTAAGTAGATTAATCAAATCTCACATTGTTATCAATTTCTGCTCAATCTGCATGCTTTCTCAATCAGCTTTAACTGTATGTGCACTCGTAAATCAAGTTATTTCTCGAGTTGGGCTCTGGGATATAAAAGCTGTTGAGTATCTGATTTTATGGTGGATTGTGGAGGAGGGGGGTTGAGTGTGTTGGAGTATGTGAGTATGTGCGTGTGTGCTTGTCTGGCATCTGTTGTGGGGGGGTGGGGATGTTGGGGGGAGGGTATGGGATGGACCGCGGGGAGTATTTGCTAGGATAATAATTGCTTGTCAATGAATTAAGTGTAATACAATGGCAATCCGGGTTATATGTTGGAATCCAACGCGTGAACTGCCGACATTATTACGCATATTAATTGAAATGATGGAAAATAGGATATGCATAATTTTTTTAAAAATAGTTATATATATATATATATATATATATATATATATATATATATATATATATATATAGAGGTGAAAGTATTGGAAATGCTTTTGGCGGTTAATCTGCTTCTGTTTTGTGGGTGGCACTGTGTGCTGTTTTCGATGGATGGGTCCTGGCCTCTCGGGGCCTTAGGGATACGGAGGGACGTGGGTGGGATGCTGATCACTGGGATGACGGCTCAACTTGGGATGGGGAGGGGCTTCAGCGGGGGAATTAGTGGAGAACAATTGAAGGGTTACTCCATAGCAATGCAAATATCACGGTACAGCTATATGGACACTCAATCATTACGCAATTTTTTATTGGTAAATTTACAAACATATATAATGATAAATAGACTTGAAACTTGTATCTCATTATGGTGTATGGTGAAATAAGTATAGCCAGTTATAATTGCAATGGCTTAGCTGATAATAACAAAAGAAGAACAATATTTACATGGCTCAAAGAGAAGGAATATAATATCTATTGTATACAGGAAACTCATTCAACAATTCGAGATGAAGTAGCGTGGAAAAAAGAATGGGGGGGGGGAAATATACTTCTCCCATGGGCAAAGAAATTCAAAAGGGGTGATGATATTAATTAATAGTAATTTCGATCCGAATGTGCAAATTGTCCAAATAGATACGCAAGGTAGATGGATTATTTTAAATATGTTATTGGACCATAAACAGATATGGCTCATTAACCTTTACGGACCAAATAATGATGATCCACAATTCTTTGACAATATATATAATAAATTATCAAGCCTGCAAGCAACTCAAGACAATATTATTATGGTGGGGGATTATAATACTGTTTTAAATAGCTCAATGGACCGTAAAGGAAATCACACCACAAACAATCACCCACATGCTCTTAAGGAAATTGTGAATGTCATGGATACATTAGAACTAGTAGATATATGGAGGCTTAAATATACTGATCTAGTGAGATATACATGGCGGAGACTGAATCAAGCTAGTCGTCTTGACTTCTTTCTTATCTCATTCTCGTTGGCACCAAAAGTAAAAAAAAGTGTTGATAGGGGACAGAATGCGGTCGGACCATCATATAATAGGCATATACATTACTCTTACTGAATTTCCACGTGGGCGAGGATTTTGGAAATTTAATCAAAGCCTATTGGATGATAATTTATTCATAATTAGAACAAAGGAATTTATAACTGACTTTTTCCAACATAACATAGGTACAGCGAATCCCCTTATTGTATGGGACACCTTTAAATGTGCCTTTAGAGGCCATGCAATTCAGTACTCATCTCGAAAACAAAAGCAATTTAGGTCAAAAGAGTTTATACTAAGAAAGGAAATAGAAAATCTAACAGAACAGATAGATGGCAATAAAAACTGTAACATAGAGGCTCAGAATAAATTAGAGGAAAAACAAAAAGAAATGGAGAAACTTATTCAAGAAAGATCAAGTGTAATATATTATAAAAATTGTCACGGATTCTGCCGAGGCTGCTTCCCCTCCTGGTACGAGCAGGCGTCGGCGGTCGCCGTCCCCGGAGTACTAGCTGCCACCGATCTATGTTTCTGTGTGTGATTGCTTTTGTCTGTCTGTCACACCTGTGTCCAATTGTGTATTGATCACCTGTCCTATAAGTTCTGTCCTTTTGCTTAGTAGGATTGTGTGTTGTTGTTCGCCTGTCGTTGTGCTGCGTGTTTTGCTTCTTGTTTGTTATTTTAGTGTTTTACGCATGTTGCGTAAATGCTCGCCTCTTATTGTTGAGGTTTTTGTTTACCGCTTCCTTTTGGATTTTTGAGTAAACTCTGTTGGACTGAGCCTCGGTGTCCTGCGCCTGACTTTCACTACACATACACCTCACCTCGTGACAGAACAACACACCATCTCCATGAAGTCAGCAGGAACAGCGGCGATACCCGATTCCCTGGAAGACCGGTTTAATTACCAGGACGCCATGATCCGGCAACTCGGGGTCGCCATGGACGAGGTGTCCAACAGACTGCGCCGGTTGATGAATCGGGAGGTGCCCACGCCTTCTCACACCATCCCAGCACCAACGGCCAGTCCTCCTCTCTCAGCACCGGAACCCAGTGGTATTCGGCTCTCGCTCCCGGGGGCATATGACGGTTCTGCAGCCGGGTGTCAGGGATTTCTGCTACAGGTGGAACTGTACCTGGCCACTGTACACCCGGCGCCCTCGGGATACGAGAGCGTCTCCGCCCTCATCTCCTGTCTATCCGGCAAGGCGTTGGAATGGGCCAACGCCGAATGGAGGGGAATAGACGCCGCAACCATCACCTACGCGGAGTTCTCCCGCCGCTTCAGGACTGTCTTTGATCATCCACCGGAGGGTAAAGCGGCGGGAGAGCGTCTGTTCCACCTCCGACAGGAGAAGAGGAGCGCCCAGGAGTTCGCACTGGAGTTCCGGACACTAGCAGCGGATGCGGGGTGGAATGAGAGGGCCCTCAGCGACCACTACAGGTGTAGCCTACGAGAGGACGTTCGTCGTGAGCTGGCCTGCAGGGACACCAACTTGTCATTTGACCAGTTGGTGGACATTTCCATCCGTCTAGACACCCTGCTGGCCACCCGCGGACGTCCCGAGTGGGGGTCGTCCATTTCGCCCTCCAGCACCCCCGAGCCTATTCCTATGGAGATCGGGGGTGCTGGCGCTAGAGAGAGGAGGAGAGGGAACCCGAGGGGAGCCATCCCCTGCACCACCTGCGGTCGTGGAGGGCACACCGCGGCCAGGTGCTGGGGAGGGTCTCTTGGGAGAGGTGACAGCAGGCCGCGCACTGGGGAGTCATTTCAGGTGAGCAGGCGCCCCACTTACCCAGAGCTTTCTGTTGGTCACATGAATATTCCTGTGAGATTTCCACAGGTGGCACCTCATTCCCAGCATAAGGCGCTAGTAGATTCAGGCGCAGCTGGGAACTTTATTGATCGGGCATTTTGTGGTAGGTTAGGGATTCCCCTTCGGCCGGTAGAACCTCCGTTTCCTGTCCACACCTTAGACAGCCGGCCGTTGGGGTCGGGTCTGATCAGGGAGGTCACAGCACCACTGACGATGACAACGCAGGGGGGTCACGAGGAGATCATTCAGTTTTATCTGATTGACTCTCCTGCGTATCCCGTGGTGTTGGGACTTCCCTGGTTAAGCACCCATGATCCTACCATAGCGTGGCAACAGAGGGCTCTTATGGAGTGGTCTGCCCAGTGTGTAGGGAGATGTCTAGGTGTTTCCTTAGGGGCGACCTCGGTAGAGAGTCCGAACCAAGTGCCCGCACTGCGCATTCCCCCCGAGTATGAGGATTTAGCACTTGCGTTTAGTAAATCGAGGGCAGCGCGGCTACCTCCTCATAGACAGGGGGACTGTGCGATAAATCTCCAAACAGGAGCGGCTCTGCCACGGAGTCATGTGTATCCCCTGTCCCAAGAGGAGACAGCGGCTATGGAGACGTACATAGCCGAGTCCTTGGCACAGGGATACATACGGCCTTCTACTTCCCCGGTCTCCTCGAGTTTCTTCTTTGTGAAGAAGAAGGATGGGGGATTGCGTCCGTGTATTGACTACCGTAGTCTCAATCAGATTACAGTTAAATACAGCTACCCACTTCCACTGATTGCGACGATGACGGAGTCATTACGCGGCGCGCGCTTCTTCACAAAGTTAGATCTCAGGAGCGCGTATAATCTGGTGCGCATTAGGGAGGGGGATGAATGGAAGACAGCATTTAGCACAACCTCGGGTCATTACGAGTATCTCGTCATGCCATACGGGTTAATGAATGCTCCTTCAGTCTTCCAATCCTTTGTTGACGAGATTTTCCGGGACATGCATAGGCAGGGTGTAGTAGTTTACATCGATGACATCCTAGTGTACTCTGCTACACGAGCCGAGCATGTAGCCCAGGTGCGCCAAGTGTTGAGAAGACTGTTGGAGCATGACTTGTATGTCAAGGCAGAGAAATGCCTGTTCTTCCAGGAGTCCGTCTCCTTTTTGGGTTATCGGTTGTCCGCGTCTGGTGTGGAGATAGAGGTAGACCGGGTATCGGCCGTGCGTAATTGGCAAACTCCAACTACTGTAAAAGAGGTGCAGCGGTTCTTGGGGTTTGCTAATTACTACCGGAGGTTTATTCGGGGGTTTGGACAGGTTGCAGCTCCCATTACATCTCTACTAAAGGGGGGTCCGGTTCGTTTGCAGTGGTCGGCTGAGGCGGACAGGGCATTTGTTAAACTTAAGAACCTGTTTACCTCGGCTCCCGTGCTGGCGCACCCGGATCCCTCTTTACCCTTCCAAGTAGAGGTGGACGCGTCTGAGACCGGTATTGGGGCAGTCCTGTCACAACGGTCCGGCGCGCCACCTAAACTCCGCCCCTGTGCCTTCTACTCTAAGAAGCTCAGCTCGGCGGAGCGCAACTATGACGTTGGGGACAGGGAGCTGTTAGCCGTTGTTCAAGCTCTAAAGGTGTGGAGGCATTGGCTTGAGGGGGCTCAACACCCTTTCCTCATTCTGACAGATCACCGTAACCTGGAATACATCCGGGCAGCTAGGAGATTGAACCCTCGTCAGGCTAGGTGGAACATGTTCCTAACCCGATTTGTTTTCAAGATCACATACATCCCAGGGTCCCAGAATGCTAAGGCAGACGCCCTGTCCCGGCGGTATGACACAGAGGAGAGGTCTAACGAGCCTACTTCCATATTGCCGGAGTCTTGTTTGGTGGCTCCGGTGGTTTGGGAGGTCGATGCGGAAGTCGAGCGGGCACTGCGTACCGACCCTACTCCCCCCGAGTGTCCTGTGGGGCGGACGTACGTTCCGCTCGAGGTTCGTGATCGACTTATTTATTGGGCTCATACATCACCCTCCTCTGGACATCCAGGTATTGGCCGGACCGTGCACTGTCTTAGCATGAAATACTGGTGGCCAACGTTAGCTAGGGATGTGAGGGTTTATGTCTCCTCCTGCTCGGTATGTGCCCAGTGTAAGGCGCCTAGACATTTGCCCAGGGGTAAGCTACATCCCCTGCCCGTTCCACAACGACCATGGTCCCACCTCTCGGTAGATTTCGTTACCGATCTACCCCCCTCCCAGGGGAATACCACCATTTTGGTCGTTGTGGATCGGTTTTCTAAGGCCTGTCGTCTCCTTCCTATGCCGGGTCTCCCTTCTGCCCTACAAACCGCTGAGGCCCTGTTCACCCATGTGTTCCGGCACTATGGGGTCCCCGAGGATATAGTGTCTGACCGAGGTCCCCAGTTCACCTCCAGAGTTTGGGGGGCGTTTATGGAACGGTTGGGGGTCTCGGTGAGCCTTACCTCGGGGTACCACCCAGAGAGCAATGGGCAGGTTGAACGTGTGAACCAGGATGTGGGTAGGTTTTTGAGGTCCTACTGCCGGGACCGGCCGGAGGAGTGGTCGAGGTATATCCCCTGGGCAGAGATGGCCCAGAACTCTCTCCGCCACTCCTCCACCGGATTAACACCTTTCCAGTGTATTTTAGGGTATCAGCCGGTCCTGGCACCATGGCACGAGAGCCAGACCGAGGCCCCTGCGGTGGACGAGTGGATTCGGCGCTCGGAGGAGACGTGGGACGCGGCCCATGTCCATCTGCAGCGTGCCATCCGTCACCAAAAGGCGAGCGCCGACCGTCACCGCAGTGAGGCACCGGTGTACGCACCGGGAGATCGAGTCTGGCTCTCGACTCGAAACCTGCCCCTCCGCCTGCCCTGCCGGAAGCTGGGTCGGCGGTTTGTGGGGCCCTTCAAAGTCCTGAGAAGATTGAACGAGGTGTGTTACAGGTTACAACTGCCTATAGAGTATAAAAATATTAACCCCTCGTTCCATGTGTCTCTTCTCAGGCCGGTGGTAGCTGGCCCACTCCAAGAGGATGAGATAGGAGAGACCCCTCCGCCCCCTTTGGACATCGAGGGGGCCCCGGCGTACAGGGTCCGGACCATCTTGGACTCAAGGCGCCGGATGAGTGGTCTCCAGTATCTCGTGGAGTGGGAGGGGTACGGTCCGGAGGAACGGTGCTGGGTGCCCAGGAGGGACATACTCGATCCATCCCTCCTGACTGAGTTTCACCATGGGCATCCCACGCGCCCGGGTCCGCGTCCTCCTGGCCGTCCCCGAGGCCGGGGTCAGCGCACGGCTGGAGCCGCGCGTCAAGGGGGGGGTACTGTCACGGATTCTGCCGAGGCTGCTTCCCCTCCTGGTACGAGCAGGCGTCGGCGGTCGCCGTCCCCGGAGTACTAGCTGCCACCGATCTATGTTTCTGTGTGTGATTGCTTTTGTCTGTCTGTCACACCTGTGTCCAATTGTGTATTGATCACCTGTCCTATAAGTTCTGTCCTTTTGCTTAGTAGGATTGTGTGTTGTTGTTCGCCTGTCGTTGTGCTGCGTGTTTTGCTTCTTGTTTGTTATTTTAGTGTTTTACGCATGTTGCGTAAATGCTCGCCTCTTATTGTTGAGGTTTTTGTTTACCGCTTCCTTTTGGATTTTTGAGTAAACTCTGTTGGACTGAGCCTCGGTGTCCTGCGCCTGACTTTCACTACACATACACCTCACCTCGTGACAAAAATAAAGCAAACTGGATGGAATATGGGGAAAAATGCACAAAATTCTTTTTTAATCTTCAACATAGGAATGCTACCAAAAAGAACTTAATGAAACTGGTTACAATTGACGGAGTCACCCATAATTCACCAAATGATATTTTGAAGGAAGAAACAAAGTACTTTAAGCATATGTTTTCTTTTCAGTCGCCTCCATCTCCTCTAACTGAAGCTAATTGTAGAGATTTCTTTTCTATTGATAATGTCAAATTAACAGCCACACAGAAAGACTCATGTGAAGGTGAAATTACAGAGGAGGAACTTCTGGATGCAATTAAAGACTTTAAGTCCGGGAAAACTCCAGGGTTGGATGGCATACCAGTCGAGGTATACCAAACCTTTTTTGATATACTAAGCGGACCGTTATTAGCATGTTTTAACCACTCCTATGTAAATGGTAGATTATCTGACACTCAAGAAGAAGGTCTGATCTCATTATTACTGAAACAGGATACAAGTGGAAAATATAAAGATCCAGTCCATTTACAAAATTGGAGGCCCCTTACACTTCAGTGTTGTGATGCAAAAATCCGAGCAAAATGTATAGCGCATAGAATTAAAAAGGTATTGTCGGATATTATTCATTCTAATCAGACAGGTTTTTTACATGGAAGATACATTGGAGATAATATAAGGCAAGTATTGGAAACAATAGAACACTATGGAAAATATGGGAAACCAGGCCTGCTATTCATAGCAGACTTCGAAAAGGCATTTGATAAAGTTCGACTGGGGTTTATATATAAATGCCTGGAGCATTTCAATTTTTGAGAATCTCTTATAAAATGGGTCAAAATCATGTATAGTAACCCTAGGTGTAAAATAGTAAATAATGGCTATTTCTCAGAAAGTTTTAAACTGTCAAGAGGAGTGAAACAAGGATGTCCACTATCGGCATATCTATTTATTGTGGCCATCGAGATGTTAGCTATTAAAATCAGATCCAATAATAATATCAGAGGATTAGAAATACAGGGCTTAAAAACAAAGGTGTCATTGTACGCTGATGATTCATGTTTTCTTTTAAATCCACAACTAGAATCCCTCCACAGCCTCATAGAGGATCTAGATACATTTTCTAACCTCTCTGGATTACAACCAAATTATGACAAATGTACTATATTACGTATTGGATCACTAATAAATACAATTTTTACATTACCATGTAGTTTACCAATAAAATGGTCTGATGGTGATGTGGATATACTCGGAATACATATCCCAAAGGAAATAAATGATCTCACTTCAATAAATTTTAATAGAAAGTTAGCAAAAATAGATAAGATCTTACTACCATGGAAAGGAAAATACCTGTCAATTTGTGGAAAAATCACCCTGATTAACTCTTTAGTATTATCCCAGTTTACCTATTTGCTTATGGTCTTGCCTACGCCTAGCAAACAGTTTTTTAAATTATATGAGAAAAAAAATATTCAATTTTATTTGGAACGGCAAGCCAGACAAAATTAAAAGAGCATATTTATATAATGAATATGAATTCGGAGGACAGAAATTATTAATTATT
The DNA here is from genome assembly GCF_964263955.1 of Coregonus lavaretus. Classification (NCBI taxonomy): domain Eukaryota; kingdom Metazoa; phylum Chordata; class Actinopteri; order Salmoniformes; family Salmonidae; genus Coregonus; species Coregonus lavaretus. The sequence continues at coordinate 54,630,890 of NC_139993.1, read as the reverse complement.
AAAGCATTAGACCTATCACTAAAAGCTTCAGTCATACAAAAGTTATACTTAAATCTGAACTGGTTCTCAAGCAAATTAGTAAGATTGTCTCACCCAATGTTCAAGAAAGGCCTTTTTCCCTTTATTCAGATTACAACCTCTCACTTTCAGTTATTTGAAAAGGAAATCATCTCCCAAATGTCACTATTTCTAAAACAAGCCATAGAAAGTTGGTTGCAATTTCAATTTAATCCTCCAGAAACGACAGAACAAATAATGCAACACATTTTGTGGTTAAATTCAAATATACTAATTGACAAAAAACCTTTATTTTTTGACAGAATGTTTAAAAAAGGTATAATCTTCGTAAATGATATCATCGGTAGGACTGGTGGAGTTATGTCGCACATGCAGCTAACAAAAACATATGGAAATGTCTGCTCTACCCAAAATTACAACCAAATAATTGCAGCCTTACCGCAAAAGTGGAAGAGGAAAGTAGAAGGGGGAGAAAGTAAGGAACTTGTCTGTCGGCCTTGCATTAAAGAACATAATTGGTTAAGGAAAACTGTGATAAATAAAAAAGTATATCAGTTTCACTTAAGGACCAAAGTATTGACAGCCGTCCCATATAGATTGCAAAATAGTTGGGAAGAGATCTTTGACGTACCGATCCCATGGCATAGTGTTTATGAACTGACACGCAAAACGACACCGGATTCAAAAGTTAGAATCTTTCAATTTAAATTATTATATAAAATTCTTGCTACCAATAGAATGTTATTTATATGGGGGATACAATCTTCCCAGCTCTGCAGGTTTTGCTGTGAAGAGACAGAATCATTAGATCATTTGTTTTGGTTCTGTCCATTTGTAGCTTGTTTTTGGACACAGGTCCAGGAATGGCTAAAGGATTGCAATATTTACCTGGAACTAACCTTGCAGATAGCATTACTGGGTGATCTGAAAAGTCATAGTCAATCAATCAATAATATAATTATACTTTTAGCAAAAATGTTTATTTTTAATTCACAATCTGTTGAAGCAATGAGAATAGAGAGGTTCAGAATTTTTGTGAAACATCACAGTACGGTTGAAATATATATGGCAAATAGAAATCCTATATGGATGGTGTTAAGAGATAGATGGGAGGTATTGAATAGAGTTGAAGGATGGGACTAATAACAAATAACAACAAATAATAACAAAGATAGCTAATAATGTAAGCATACTGTGTCCATAATAAGTATATAGGTTGTATGTTGGGAGCTTTTGGGAAGGAGCACAGTTAGAAAGATATGGCATATAGAAGCAAACCGGATGGACACCATGAAAATGATCGGAGAGGTTGAGAGTAGAAGAAGTTCAGGAGCAAAAAATGTGTGTGTATATATATATATATATATATAATAGAATTATTGTAAAATTAACTCTGTCCATAAGGTGTAGATAGTAAGTATAGACCGGAAGTAGAGGCCTGGGCATTGTTGTTCACTAATTTACTCCAAGTAGGGAAAGGATGGTGGGGTTGAAAAGTAATAAAGGGGAGTATATATATATAAAAAAATATAAAAAACATGGGGGATTGGAAGTGATGCAGACAATTACATTGATTGAAGATACAATCTATCTGCAATATTAAGCTGATCCATTCCCCAAAAATAAAAAATAAAATAAAAATAAAAATACTTATGACAATAAATATAAACTTGCTAACAAAACAGTAACTGTGTAAGAACAAAATGCCTTGACATTTTGTGTTTGAGGTTCACATGCACATGCATGAGATGCATTTTTGGAAAATGGAAACACAGCAATACATTTCCAAAACAAAAGATATGATAGTGTTCCCATAGGTGGGGCAGTGGGCGTCGATTCCCAGGTTAGAAGGGCTGCCCCAAAGGGCTGTGGAGGCAGGGCTGTGTGTGCTGGGAGTGGAGGCAGGGCTGTGTGTGCTGGGTGTGGAGGCAGGGCTGTGTGTGCTGGGTGTGGAGGCAGGGCTGTGTGTGCTGTGTGTGGAGGCAGGGCTGTGTGTGCTGGGAGTGGAGGCAGGGCTGTGTGTGCTGGGTGTGGAGGCAGGGCTGTGTGTGCTGGGTGTGGAGGCAGGGCTGTGTGTGCTGGTTGTGGAGGCAGGGCTGTGTGTGCTGTGTGTGGAGGCAGGGCTGTGTGTGCTGTGTGTGGAGGCAGGGCTGTGTGTGCTGGGTGTGGAGGCAGGGCTGTGTGTGCTGGGTGTGGAGGCAGGGCTGTGTGTGCTGGTGTGGAGGCAGGGCTGTGTGTGCTAGGTGTGGAGGCAGGGCTGTGTGTGCTGTGTGTGGAGGCAGGGCTGTGTGTGCTGTGTGTGGAGGCAGGGCTGTGTGTGCTGTGTGTGGAGGCAGGGCTGTGTGTGCTGGGTGTGGAGGCAGGGCTGTGTGTGCTGTGTGTGGAGGCAGGGCTGTGTGTGCTAGGTGTGGAGGCAGGGCTGTGTGTGCTGTGTGTGGAGGCAGGGCTGTGTGTGCTGGGTGTGGAGGCAGGGCTGTGTGTGCTGGTTGTGGAGGCAGGGCTGTGTGTGCTGGGTGTGGAGGCAGGGCTGTGTGTGCTGGGTGTGGAGGCAGGGCTGTGTGTGCTGGGTGTGGAGGCAGGGCTGTGTGTGCTGGTGTGGAGGCAGGGCTGTGTGTGCTGGTTGTGGAGGCAGGGCTGTGTGTGCTGGGTGTGGAGGCAGGGCTGTGTGTGCTGGGTGTGGAGGCAGGGCTGTGTGTGCTGGGTGTGGAGGCAGGGCTGTGTGTGCTGGTGTGGAGGCAGGGCTGTGTGTGCTGGGTGTGGAGGCAGGGCTGTGTGTGCTGTGTGTGGAGGCAGGGCTGTGTGTGCTGGGTGTGGAGGCAGGGCTGTGTGTGCTGGGTGTGGAGGCAGGGCTGTGTGTGCTGGGTGTGGAGGCAGGGCTGTGTGTGCTGGTTGTGGAGGCAGGGCTGTGTGTGCTGGTTGTGGAGGCAGGGCTGTGTGTGCTGGTTGTGGAGGCAGGGCTGTGTGTGCTGGTTGTGGAGGCAGGGCTGTGTGTGCTGGGTGTGGAGGCAGGGCTGTGTGTGCTGGTTGTGGAGGCAGGGCTGTGTGTGCTGGTTGTGGAGGCAGGGCGGGGTGTGTGAGTTGACGGGAGCGAACAGATTTAAGTATGGGGCAGACCTGGGTTCAAATACTGTTTAAAACTATTTCAAATACTTAAGCTGTGCTTGATTGAGGCTGCTTGTTGCAATGGAACCAATAGACATGTCCCAAAAGTGCAAACCGCGCCCTATTGGCACTACCGGCAGGCTAAAGCAAATACTCAAAGTATTTGAAAGATTTCTTATAGTATTTGAGGCCAGGTCTGGTGTGTGGACAAGGTTAGGTGAGGGTATAAAACCCCAGGGCCAGACCCTGCTCCCTACTCTGGAAGGAAGATGATAAAACTGGGTCTAGTCCTGCAGCTGGCTGCCTACGGTGAGTAACCTACCTACTACCTTCAGCCCCACATATCCACACTACGGTGAGTAACCTACCTACTACCTTCAGCCCCTCACATATCCACACTACGGTGAGTAACCTACCTACTACCTTCAGCCCCTCACATACAGTACATACATACGATACAGGGGGGGCTTATACAATGGGGCAATTAGAACAGTTAAAGGGCAGAGACTATGAAACCAACCAGAAAAAAATCTAAAATTCAAAATCAGAATATCACTTGATAAAAGAGCCGCCAATACCCCACTGGGATGCTCTTTGCAGACAACAATTAATCAAAACCTGCAATTTAGCATTAGATTATAAACGTAAAGACAGGATAGAAGGCCATCTGAAAAAAAAACAAAAAAAACATTATGCTGTCTCAGAAGAATGCTTCTACCTTAGAAGGTTGTGGAGGATATAGCTAATCAAAAGAGAACCATTGCGCTCTCCCAGAAGCTTGGCTGGTGCGTAAAACCCGCAAATGGAATGTGTCCGCACTCAAAAAGATGTCGCATAAAGCTTACTTCATTATTCAATGTTTTTAATTATTTTCACTGCATCAGGGATAGCGTACACAGAAGTTTCTTCAGTGTGTAGGTAACATTTTATTGAATTCAAAACAGCATTTGTAAAGAACAACAGAAGAGCAGCAGGTGCTTCCAATCAGGGTTGCCATTCATCTACCAATCAGGGATGTAGCTTTTCTGGTCTACCTGTATACAAGTTAGTCACAAAGAAAGACAGAATTCTAGGGTATGGGAGCGGGCACGAAGGGCATCTCACAAATCAACCGCCCCAGGTGTCCGCTCACCTATATATCAAAACAGTCTCATCCTTACATAACAAGACCACATCAATCAACACAAATATTTCACAATATATTAGCTGTGAACATGATAGAGGGGGAAACTTAGACTATTTTCAGAACATAAATGGCTTAGCATATTTTCATTCACTATAGAAATTACAATCCAACAACTTCTCCAACTCTGTTAAGACCTCAGTCTTTGGAGAGATACTGGAGAGATACACCTCCACAAAGCAAGCGTAAAAGCGCAGGCACTCTGAATGATATTCTGATACTTGAATAGTTCACTGCCTGTAACTACAGTGTATTAGCCAGAATAACTTTAGCGTCTTCAATCAGCTCTCCTACAAAATATGAAGAGCATATTGGTTTTGTGTGTCAGTGTATTCGTCCGTTATTATGGAGACGCTTTCTGTTTTTTTGACCAGACTGCGCCTTCGCTTTTACATGTGTGTTAATGAATGTGCACATTTTGGGGATTGTCAACTTTTTAGAGAGGGATGTTGGCCCTTGCAAAAGCCATATACTCAGCATTTACATTTTTCCATGTATTTCTATAGCTAATGAAAATGGCTACATTGTTCAGAAATAGGCTACATTTTCTTAAATTAAATTCCTATTCCCATATATAGTTAATAACAGACAATGAATAAGTGAAATATTTAGGCCTATGTTGTTGTCCTTAAGATAGGATAATCATAGGTGCATTTTGATACGGTAATACAAAATTGGGAAAAATGAAAAGGAAAATTGCCCTGTCAACTTTTAGCCCTATCTAGTCCTACTCCAGACCAACGGTTTGAGAGGACGTAACACTACCACTCAACAACCCCTGCAGCTGTTCTGCAGTAAATCCTCGCAATCCCAAGTACTTCTCTGCCGCTGGCACCACAACCTTTATTTTCTGTGGATTTCAATCAATTTCTGCAAGACAATTGACAACCATGGTTATAAATGCTAAAAAGCCCACTTTAGTGAAGCAGATATTCTTCCCATCACTCTCTCTTGGTCTCTGCCTACTCAAAACAATCCTCACAAGATCCCTCACCCTGTACCCATCTTCCTCTACCCCGCTCTTCACTGCTTCGGCATACGACATTTTCTCTACTACTCTAACCCTGGCAACCTCAATCTGCCTTTCTCTCACCGGACCCCTCTGATCTCCAGCCCCATGGGCACCCCCACAACTAACACACATAACATTCTCCACCGATACCACACATTCCTTTGTCTCATGCCCTCCTGCACACTTCTCACATCTAGGCATCTCCCTCCTACACACTGCTGCAACATGCCCGTAAACTTGACACCTAAAACACTGTAGTATTTTCAGAACAAAAGCTCTCATAGGATAACTGACACTTCCTACCTTGACCTTACCTGGCAAAGACTCTGCATCAAAACTCAGCATGACAGACAATGTCTTCTCTGTTTCCCCACGCTCTCCACCGGATCTACGTCTCACCAAACGGCAGGCATCACATACACCAGGAATCTTCCATTTCAGCTGCTCCTCCTCAACACGTAATGCCACCCCCGTTACCACTCCTTTCATCAGCGCCCTGCTCCGGAGAGCAAAGCAAGTCACAATTCTTGTCCCTAATCGTGTAATCCGGAGCGTGCGCTCCCTCTGGGTGGAGGAAACACAATACATCATCAGGAGTCCACTCCGAGTTACCTTCACCAACTCAACAGTCCCCAAACTCATCTCCACCCAACCTGACACCACATATAGATCAGCCAAACAGCAAGGATCCATTCTCTCTACAAATCTCACTCCTACTGGGCCAGAATCATCCTTATCATTCTCGGAACGAGGCCCGAACTCGGCGGTCCTCACCGCAGGTACTTCATCCTCACTCTCACCAGGTTCCATCTCTGAACTACTGAAACGTGGATCCCTCTTTTTGCACTTGACGCCCACCTTCCTCACCTCACTACTTCCCTCTACACTCAACTTCTTCTCAGAAGTTATCACTGCACCTGCTACCACAGTTAATTAATCCTCACTCTCATCACATTCAATTTCCAACTCAAGCTCTTCCAAAAGTTCTGTGAGATCCTCCATTCCACATTCACTCAAAACATATTCCACTTTTTTTCCTTTTTTTCTTGTCTGCCAACTTACTGCATGCGTGCGCGCGCGTGTGTGTGTGTGTGTGTGTGTGTGCGTGTGTGTGTTTATAATGTCACCGTGCTGCGACTGAGTTATACTATGCCCATCTTATGACCGTGATTTGACCATGTCTTCTCCCCTGTAGCTGCCGGTCCCCTTGCCAAAAAGCTGCAGCAGGCCCTGCTGCCCGTGGTGGCCCATGAGACCTGCAGCCAGAGTGACTGGTGGGGAGGCTCCGTCAAGCCTTCCATGATCTGTGGTGGTGGAGACAGAAAGGCTGGCTGCAATGTGAGTGTCCTCCCCTACTGTAGAGCTCTACTACATATCACAACACTATAGGGTAATATGTTGTCATATAGTAAGTAGCTCGGTCATAACCAGTACTTCCTCTTTTTTCCCACCATCTCTCCCTCTGTTTCTCTCTGTATCTCTCTCTCCCTCTGTCTCTCTCTGTATCTCTCTCTCCCTCTGTCTCTCTCTGTATCTCTCTCTCCCTCTGTCTCTCTCTGTATCTCTCTCTCCCTCTGTTTCTCTCTGTAGCGCTCTCTCTCTCTCCCTCTGTTTCTCTCTGTATCTCTCTCTCTCTCTCTCCCTCTGTTTCTCTCTGTATCTCTCTCTCTCTCTCTCCCTCTGTTTCTCTCTGTATCTCTCTCTCTCTCTCTCCCTCTGTTTCTCTCTGTATCTCTCTCTCTCTCTCCCTCTGTTTCTCTCTGTATCTCTCTCTCTCTCTCTCCCTCTGTTTCTCTCTGTATCTCTCTCTCTCTCTCCCTCTGTTTCTCTCTGTATCTCTCTCTCTCTCTCGCTCTCTCTGTTTCTCTCTGTATCTCTCTCTCTCTCCCTCTACCTCTCCATCCCCCTCTCGATTTCTGTCTCCCTTCCCCTCTCTCCTCACTTCTCTCTCTCTCTCCCCCCCCACTCTGGGGGTCCTCTGAATTGTAAGGGTGCTAATGGTAAATGGTTTGTCCATGGTGTCATCAGCTTTGTGTCGTCCCGCGGCTGTGACACCCCGAAGAGGCCCACAGTCTTTACTCGTACCTCCTCTTTCACTGATTGGATCACCACCTTTCAAACACAGGATCTTTGTACAAAATGATCGTTATTTGGCTAATAATGTTTGGGAGCCTTCGAGACAGGAAATGGGCCAGTGTGGGAGCCTTGAGAAAAATAATGGGCTGGTGTGTTAGTAATGCCAGGGCTGATTTCTGGTCCCAGTCCACCCCTGCACACCAGTGTTCAAGTACAGTATTCAAAGACACAATTCTGGAATTAATGGTATTGTTTTTAAAATTGGCAGTTGGTGTAGTTGACATGACAGTTCTCTGTTGCAAAGGAGCCAAGCATATTATTTTCGAAGTCTTGTTCTCTAATGGTTCACTCTCCCTTGTCTTTTAGACTATGGTGGCCTACAGAAGATGTGGACAGGAGCTGAAGAAGAGGTTGAATAAAGGGCCATGTGTCAATAAATCCATCTGAGCATATCAAGGGTTCAGATTCTTGCACCACTGGGTAAATCATGGGGCCATACTTGCGAACATAAACAAGCATTTAAAGTTAACTGGGTTCTCACGCACAAAATGCATATCAGCCAATGAAAAGCGTTGATTTTCTTGCATGTGACCGAACGTTCAATTATAGCTGGAGCCATCAGATAACATGGTAGAAGTGGCACAGCTGGCACTGATTACAGTGGGGGGAAAAAGTATTTAGTCAGCCACCAATTGTGCAAGTTCTCCCACTTAAAAAGATGAGAGAGGCCTGTAATTTTCATCATAGGTACACGTCAACTATGACAGACAAAATGAGATTTTTTTTCTCCAGAAAATCACATTGTAGGATTTTTTATGAATTTATTAGCAAATTATGGTGGAAAATAAGTGTTTGGTCAATAACAAAAGTTTATCAATACTTTGTTATATACCCTTTGTTGGCAATGACACAGGTCAAACATTTTCTGTAAGTCTTCACAAGGTTTTCACACACTGTTGCTGGTATTTTGGCCCATTCCTCCATGCAGATCTCCTCTAGAGCAGTGATGTTTTGGTGCTGTCGCTGGGCAACACGGACTTTCAACTCCCTCCAAAGATTTTCTATGGGGTTGAGATCTGGAGACTGGCTAGGCCACTCCAGGACCTTGAAATGCTTCTTACGAAGCCACTCCTTCGTTGCCCGGGCGGTGTGTTTGGGATCATTGTCATGCTGAAAGACCCAGCCACGTTTCATCTTCAATGCCCTTGCTGATGGAAGGAGGTTTTCACTCAAAATCTCACGATACATGGCCCCATTCATTCTTTCCTTTACACGGATCAGTCGTCCTGGTCCCTTTGCAGAAAAACAGCCCCAAAGCATGATGTTTCCACCTCATGCTTCACAGTAGGTATGGTGTTCTTTGGATGCAACTCAGCATTCTTTGTCCTCCAAAAAGTTATATTTTGGTTTCATCTGACCATATGACATTCTCCCAATCCTCTTCTGGATCATCCAAATGCACTCTAGCAAACTTCAGACGGGCCTGGACATGTACTGGCTTAAGCAGGGGGACATGTCTGGCACTGCAGGATTTGAGTCCCTGGCAGCGTAGTATGTTACTGATGGCAGGCTTTGTTACTTTGGTCCCAGCTCTCTGCAGGTCATTCACTAGGTCCCCCCGTGTGGTTCTGGGATTTGATCTTGCGTGGAGCCCCAGATCGAGGGAGATTATCAGTGGTCTTGTATGTCTTCCATTTCCTAATAATTGCTCCCACAGTTGATTTCTTCAAACCAAGCTGCTTACCTATTGCAGATTCAGTCTTCCCAGCCTGGTGCAGGTCTACAATTTTGTTTCTGGTGTCCTTTGACAGCTCTTTGGTCTTGGCCATAGTGGAGTTTGGAGTGTGACTGTTTGAGGTTGTGGACAGGTGTCTTTTATACTGATAACAAGTTCAAACAGGTGCCATTAATACAGGTAACGAGTGGAGGACAGAGGAGCCTCTTAAAGAAGAAGTTACAGGTCTGTGAGAGCCATAAATCTTGCTTGTTTGTAGGTGACCAAATACTTATTTTCCACCATAATTTGCAAATAAATTCATTAAATATCCTACAATGTGATTTTCTGGAGAAAAAAATCTCAATTTGTCTGTCATAGTTGACGTGTACCTATGATGAAAATTACAGGCCTCTCTCATCTTTTTAAGTGGGAGAACTTGCACAATTGGTGGCTGACTAAATACTTTTTTTCCCCACTGTATATCCTGGCACAAGTGCATCAGCCAATTAAAATCGTTGAAGTAGTTGGACGTGTTCCAACATTTGTTTATGGATGAAAATGTCCTTAACATACCGAAGTCCAACAACATCTTCTTATGATCAAAGCAACTATCACGTGTATTTGACAGACTGGTCAAATAGCTCTCTGTGTAAAACGCCTAGTCCAAGTACTTGTCATAGTTTATTGCGAGGGGTCGAATCTCACGTGTTTTCCCCCCTCTGAAATGTTGAATTATACTGAACAAAAACATAAACGCAACATGCAACAATTTCAAGATGTTACTGAGTTACAGTACATATAAGGAAATATGTCAATTTAAATGAATTCAGGTCCTAATCTATGGATTTCACATGACTGGGAATATAGATATTAATCTGTTGGTCACACATACCTTTAAAGAAATGTAGGGACGTGGATCAGAAAACCAGTCAGTATCTGGTGTGACCACAATTTGCCTCATGCAGCGCGACACATCTCCTTTGTACACAGTTGATCAGGCTGTTGTTTGGGGCCTGTGGAATGTTGTCCCACTCCTCTTCAATGGCTGTGCGAAGTTGCTGGATATTGGCAGGAACTGGAACACGCTGTCATACACGTCGATCCAGAACATTCCAGATATGCTCAATGGGTGACATATCTGGTGAGTATGCAGGCCATGGAAGAACTGGGACATTTTCAGCTAACAGGAATTGTGTACAGATCCTTGTGACATGGGGCCATGCATTATCATGCTGAAACATGAGGTAATGGTGGAGGATGAATGGTATGACAATGGGCCTCAGGATCTCATCACGGTATCTCTGTGCATTGTAATGATCATGCTGTTTAATCAGCTTCTTGATATGTATTGTATGTATTGTGTTAGTATGCAGTGCTTGACTTGGGACTAAAATAGGTGCCGGTACTGTTTATATTTAGGTGCAGGAACTGTAGAATACTTTTTTTTAGCCCTTTTTTTCTCCCGAATTTGTATTTACAGTCTTGTCCCATTGCTGCAACTCCCGTACGGACTCGGGAGAGGCGAAGGTCAAGAGCCATGCGTCCTCCGAAACACGACCCTGCCAAGCCGCACTGCTTCTTGACACACTGCTCGCTTAACTCGGAAGCCAGCCACACCAATGTGTCGGAGGAAACACCATACAACTGCCGACCAAAGTCAGCGTGCATGCGCCCGATCTGCCACAAGGAGTTGCTAAAGTGCGATGGGACTAGGACATTCCGGCCGGCCAAACCCTCCCCTAACCCGGACGACGCTGGGCCAATTGTGCGCTGTCTCATGGGTCTCCCGGTCACGGCCGGCTGCGACACAGCCTGGGATCGAACCTGGGTCTGTAGTTGGGAGGCCCACTGTACAATCCTTTTGAGCAAAACATTTTTTAAAGGTGCAGGAACACAAGCAGTAGAACATTAAGGTGCTGGTACTCAGTTCTGGTGAGCTCCTGCCTACAGCCAACAGCTTGAAAATGAATTAAATTTAATTAAATAAGGAAGTACCTCTTTCTTAAGCCTTGCACACAAACACACTGCTAGTGGAGTTAACAGCCTCAGAAATTGCAGCCCAAATAAGTGCTTCACAGAGTTCAAGTAACAGACACATCTCAACATCAACTGTTCAGAGGAGACTGTGTGAATCAGGCCTTCATGGTCGAATTGCTAAAATGAAACCAATACTAAAGGACACCAATAAGAAGAAGAGACTTGATTGGGCCAAGAAACACGAGCAATAGACATAAGACCTGTGGAAATGTGTCCTTTGGTCTGGAGTCCAAATTTGAGATTTTTGGTTCCAACCGCTGTGTCGTTGTGAGAGTGAACGGATGATCTCGGCATGTGTATTTCCCACCGTAAAGCATGGAGGAGGAGGTGTTATGGTGTGGGGGTGCTTTGCTGGTGACACTGTCTGTGATTTATTTAGAATTCAAGGCACACTTAACCAGCATGGCTAACACAGCATTCTGCAGCAATATGCCTTCCCATCTGGTTTGGGCTTAGTGGGACTATCATTTGTTTTTCAACAGGACAATGACCTAACACACCTCCAGGCTGTGTAAGGGCTATTTTACCAAGAAGGAGAGTGATGGAGTGCTGCATCAGATGACCTGGCCTCCACAATCCCCCGACCTCAACGAAATTGAGATGGTTTGGGATGAGTCGGACCGCAGAGTGAAGGAAAAGCAGCCAACAAGTGCTCAGTATATGTGGGAACTCCTTCAAGACTGTTGGAAAAGCATTCCAGGTGAAGCTGGTTGAGAAAATGCCAAGAGTGTGCAAAGCTGTCATCAAGGTAAAGATTGGCTATTTGAAGAATCTCAAATATAAAATATATTTGGATTTGGTTAACACTTTTTTGGTTACTACATGATTCCATATGTGTTATTTCACAGTTTTGATGTCTTCACTATTGTTCTGCAATGAAGAAAATAGTAAAAATAAAGAAAAACCTTAAATGAATAACTGTTCTAAAACTATTGACCGGTAGTGTAGGTCCTGGATGGCAGGAAGCTTGGCCCCAGTGATGTACTGGGCTGTCTGCACTAACCTCTGTAGTGGCTTACGGTCGGATGCCGAGAAGTTGCCATACCAGGCGGTGATGCAACCTGTCAAAATGCTCTCAATGGTGCAGCTGTAGAACTTTTTGAGGATCTGGGGACCCATGCCAAATCTTTTCAGTCTCCTGAAGGGGAAAAGGTGTTGTCGTACCCTCTTCACGACTGTCTTGGTGTGTTTGGACCATTATAGTTTGTTGGTGATGTGGACACCAAGGATCTTGAAACTCTAGAACCGCTCCACTACAGCCCCGTTAATGTTAATGGGGTCCTGTTCGGCCCTCCTTTTCCTGTAGTCCACGTTCAGCTCTCACCTTTGTCTTGCTCACATTGAGGGAGAGGATGTTTTCCTAGAACCACACTGCCAGGTCTCTGACCTCCTCCCTATAGGCTGTCTCATCGTTGTCGGTGATCAGGCCTACCACTGTTGTGTCATCAGCAAACTTTATGATGGTGTTGGAGTCGTGCTTGGCCACGCAGTCAGGGGTGAACAGGGAGTACAAGAGGGGACTAAGCATGCACCCCTGAGGTATTGTTGAGGATCAGTGTGGCAGATGTGTTATTGCCTACCCTTACCACCTGGGGGCGGCCCGTCAGGAAGGATCCAGTTGCAGAGGGAGGTGTTTAGTCCCAGGGTCCTTAACTTAGTGATGAGCTTCGTGGGCACTATGGCGTTGAACGCTGAGCTGTAGTTAATTAACAGCATTCTCACATAGGTGTTCCTTTTGTCCAGGTGGGAAAGGGAAGTGTGGAGGGCGATTGCGATTGCAAAATCTGTGGATCTGTTGGGGCGGTATGCGAATGGGAGTGGGTCTAGGGTTTCCGGGATGATGGTGTTGATGTGAGTCATGACCATCCTTTCATAGCACTTCATGGCTACTGACGTGAGTGCTATGGGGGGGTAGTCATTTAGGCAGGTTACCTTCGCTTTCTTGGGCACAGGGACTATGGTGGTCTGCTTGAAACATGTAGGCATTACAGACTCGGGTCAGGGAGAGGTTGAAAATGTCAGTGAAGACACTTGCCAGTTGGTCCGCTCATGCTCTGAGTACACGTCCTGGTAATCTGTCTGGCCCTACGGCCTAGTGAATGTTGACCTGCTTAAAGGTCTTGCTCACAAAGGCTACGAAGTGCGTGATCACACAGCCGTCCGGAACAGCTGGTGCTCTCATGCATGCTTTGATGTGGAAAATGATCACTATAATTTATTAAAAATCAAGTACTTCCAGAGTTTTTGTAGAATCAAGATATACTTTATTACACAAAGTAACGTGATCTGCAGAGCACCTCCCCTCTCTTTCTCCACTCTCTGTTTATATAGTCATATTCACACACATCCTAGTTTAGAGCCCCTCGCTCTGGGGTTCCCCCACCATTATCTTCAGTTTCCCACTCTCTACCGCTCCACCCACTTCCTTAGTCTATGATAGCGGCTAAATTTGACTTCTCTTCAATTTAGAAACAATATTATTACAATCAATCAAGCCCTTGTCATTCACAAATAATCATGTTCAGTTTTAAACTCTGTTCAACCCCGGCTCTCCCTGGCTTGACCTAAAGATTGATTGTTGGACATGACAGGTCCACACTTAATCTTTCAAACATACACAAAACCCACTCCTCTCTTCCCTCCTGTCATGCTGTAATTACTCATGATTAGTCTAAACTCTGTTCAACTCTGGCGCCGCTCTTTCCACTTTGTTTGAGGAGAGAGGCAAAAGGCCACAGTCTGGTTTCAGTCTCTGATAAGGCAGGACAGCCATGGATTAGGTAAGAGTCAGAACCCCACTTCACACACACACACACAGTGAAATGAACCAATGAAGTTATTGCCTAGCAACAGAGAATTCTAACTATATATTCGTGATTAACTCCCTTTTATCTCATAGTCCACTAAAAAATCCCCATCAGCTTCAGTGTTGCTTGCCTCGAAGCGAGCATAAAAGGCATTTAGCTCGTCTGGTAGGCTCGCGTCACTGAGCAGCTCGCGGCTGGGTTTCCCTATGTAGTCCGTAATAGTTTGCAAGCCCTGCCACATCCGACGAGCGTCAGAGAATCTTAGTCCTGTATTGAAGCTTTGCTTGTTTGATGGTTCATCTGAGGGCATAGTGGGATTTCTTATAAGCGTCCGGATTAGTGTCACGCTCCTTGAAAGCGGCAGCTCTAGCCTTTAGCTCAGTGTGGATGTTGCCTGTAGTCCATGGCTTCTGGTTGGGATATGTACGCACGGTCACTGTGGGGATGACTTCATCAATGCACTTATTGATGAAGCCGGTGACTGAGGTGGTATGCTCCTCAATGCCAATGGATGAATCCAGTCTGTGCTAGCAAAACAGTCCTGTAGCATAGCATCCACGTCATCTGACCACTTCTGTATTGAGCTAGTCACTGGTACTTCCTGCTTTAGTTTTTGCTTGTAAGCAGGAATCAGGAGGATAGAATTATGGTCAGATTTGCCAAATGGAGGGCGAGGGAGAGCTTTGTATGCGTCTCTGTGTGTGGAGTAAAGGTGGTCTAGAGTTTTTTTCCCTCTGGTTGCACATGTGACATGTTGGTAGAAATTAGGTAAAACGGATTTAAGTTTGCCTGCGTTAAAGTCCCCGGCCACTAGGAGCGTCGCTTCTGGATCAGCATTTTCTTGTTTGCTTATGGCCTTATACAACTCATTGAGTGTGGTCTTAGTGCCAGCATCGGTCTGTGGTGGTAAATAGACGGCTACGAATAATATAGATTAAAACTCTCTTGGTAGACAGTGTGGTCTACAGCTGTATTTCCATATTTTCTTCACGCGAATGACGGGATTTGGGCCTGGTCTCGGAAAGCAGTATATCCTTCGTGTCGGACTCATTAAAGAAAAGATCTTTGTCCAGTTCAAAGTGAGTAATTGCTGTTCTGATATCCAGAAGCTATTTTCGGTCATAAGAGACGGTGGCAGCAACATTACGTACAAAATAAGTTACAAACAACGCGATAAAACAAACAAAATAGCACAGTTGGTTAGGAGCCTGTAAAGCAGCAGCCATCCCCTCCGGTGCCATTATTTAGTACTTGCTGTAATAGAGAAAAGGATATAGAGAAAGGGGTAACCATATATCAGGTGGTGTGAAAGGAAGGACCGGAAAATCGTTAAAGAATTAAACCACCCAAGCCGTAGACTGATCTCTCTGCTTCCGCACGGCAAGCGGTACTGGTGCGTCAAGTCTGAACCAACAGGTTCCTGAACAGCTTCAATCCCCATGCCATAGGACCGCTAAATAGCTAACTAAATAGCTAACAAAATGGCCACACGGACTAGCTGAGTTGACCTTTGTATTTTATTTGTATTTTTGCACTTTCTCTATGCACACGCACAGGGTCCTACACACTGATCATTCCATCATTTGCTCACACACATAATTTGCTCCATGCACATACATTTATCCTGACTCTACATACACCCACTCACATACAATCATAATATACAATGCTGCTACTCTGTTTATCATATATCCTGATGCCTAGTCACCTTACCCCTACACATATCTACCTGTATCATTCCAGTATCTCTGCACATTGTAAATATGGTACTGGAACTGACCCTGTATATAGTATGCTTACTTACTTTATCGTGTTCTTCTTATTTTTATATCTCATGTGTTTTTGTTCTACCTTGTTATTTTTATTATTACATTGTTATTGATTACTGCATTGTTGGGGTTAGCGCTTGCAAGAAAGGCATTTCACTGTACTTGAGCATGTGACATTAAAACTTGAAACTTGAAACATTGGGAACCTTACAGGAAGAGAAAGAATACACTGTGAAAACGTGATCTGCATTAGATGGGTTTATTGACACATGATCCTTTATTCAACCTGATCTTCAGCCAACTCCAGTCCAGGTCTTCAGTAGACCGCTATAGTCTGAAAGAAAAGGGAGAGAGAACGTTGAGTTCTCCAGAACAAGACTTTGAAAACAATGTACAACAAACTAACCTAGTTGATCCTGCAGGTGTGGCACACATTGGCTACATTCTATTATCCACACTAGCATTCCATTTGTATGGTAATGTCGTAGGATGGTCATTGGAAAATTGCCAAGTGGGCATGATAGATTAAGGAGAAAGGTGAGAGACTAACATTGGTGATCCAGTCGCTGAAGGAGGAGGTGCGGGTGAAGACAGTGGGTTTCTTCAGGGTGTTACATCCGCGAGACGACACGAAGCTGGCGATTCCATGGACGTACCATTTACCATCAGCACCCTTACAATTCAGAGGACCTCCAGAATCACCCTGGGGGAGTGAGGGATGGAGATAGAGAGGGAGAGAGAGAGATTTATTTTCCCATTTGTACTTTAACTATTTGCACATTGTTATGACACTGTGTATAGACATAATATGATATTTGAAATGTCTTTATTCTTTTGGAACTTCTGAGTGTAATGTTTACTGTTAATATTTATTGTTTATTTCACTTTTGTTTACTATCTACTTCACTTGCTTTGGCAATGTTAACATACGTTTCCCATGCCAATAAAGCCCTTAAATTGAATTGAAATTGAATTGAGAGAGAGAGAGAGAGAGAGAGAGAGGAGGCGGAGTAGATAAAGGGGTAGGGAGAGGGGAAGAGAGAGATAGAGAGGGCCAATACCCGCTAATTATCAAAATCCAGAAAAGAGCCGTTAAATTCTATAACCACTTAAAAGGAAGCGATTCCCAAACCTTCCATAACAAAGCCATCACCTACAGAGAGATGAACTTGGATAAGAGTCCCCTAAGTAAGCTTGTCCTGGGCCTCTGTTCACAAACACAAACAGACCCCACACAGCCCCAGGACAACAACAACAACAACAACACAATTAGACCCAACCAAATCACGAGAAAACAAAAAGAGAATTACTTGACACATTGGAAAGAACAAACAAAAAAACAGAGCAAACTAGAATGCTATTTGGCCCTAAACAGAGAGTACACAGTGGCAGAATACCTGACCACTGTGACTGACCCAAACTTAAGGAAAGCTTTGACTATGTACAGACTCAGTGACCATAGCCTTGCTATTGAGAAAGGCCGCCGTAGGCAGACCTGGCTCTCAAGAGAAGACAGGCTATGTGCACACTGCCCACAAAATGAGGTGGAAACTGAGCTGCACTTCCTAACCTCCTGCCAAATGTATGACCATATTAGAGACACATATTTCCCTCAGATTACAGCGATCCACAAAGAATTCGAAAACAAACCCAATTTTGATAAACTCCCTTATCTACTGGGTGAAAAACCACAGTGTGCCATCACAGCTGCAAGATTTGTGACCTGTTGCCACAAGAAAAGGGCAACCAGTGAAGAACAAACACCATTGTAAATACAACACATATTTATGTTTATTTATTTTCCCATTTGTACTTTAACTATTTACACATTGTTAAAACACTGTATATATACATAATATGACATTTGAAATGTCTTTATTCTTTTGAAACTTCTGAGTGTAATGTTTACTGTTAATATTTATTGTTTATTTCACTTTTGTTTACTATCTACTTCCCTTGCTTTGGCAATGTTAACACACGTTTCCCATGCCAATAAAGCCCTTAAATTGAAATTGAATTGAAATTGAATTGATAGAGAGGGAGAGATGATGGACAGAAAGATAAAGAATACTGGTTATCACCATGGTGGAGCTCCTTTACTGGGGACAATAAACAATGCTACATTGTTGTAATATATTATGTTATAGGTAGCTACAGTAGGGGATGACACTCACATTGCAGCCAGCCTTTCTGTCTCCACCACCACAGATCATGGAAGGCTTGACGGAGCCTCCCCACCAGTCACTCTGGCTGCAGGTCTCATGGGCCACCACGGGCAGCAGGGCCTGCTGCAGCTTTTTGGCAAGGGGACCGGCAGCTACAGGGGAGAACATACGGTAATAACATGGTCAATGTATTAGGACGGCCTTAAGTGAGGCAGACACACATTTACATTTTAGTAATTTAGCAGACGTTGTTATCCAGAGCGACTTACAGGAGCAATTAGGTAGGGTTAAATGCCTTGCTCAAAGGCATATCGACAGATTTTTTACGTAGTCGGCTCAGGGATTGGAACCAGCGAATCTTAAACACTAGCCTACCTGCCGCCACTACACACACACACACACACACACACACACACACACACACACACACACACACACACACACACACACACACACACACACACACACACACACACACACACACACACACACACACACCACACACACACACACACACACACAGAGCCTTACTGTAGATTCTGCCCCAGCCGCTGATGTAACAGTGGTAGTTGTGGGTCAAGATATCTCCACTGGGAGGCAGACAGGAGGTGTGGACCTTATCATTCAGAGTCGCAGGGGAGGCCAGCTTGATCAGGGCAACGTCATCTCTGAGCAGGGAGACAGTAGTAGATGCAATCAGGAGTGTGTGTGTGTGTGTGTTTGTGTGTTTGTGTGTGTGTGTGTAACCCTCACCCGCAGGACAAACAGTTGTCGTTCCAGCCGGGATGCACGACGATCGTCTCCACCTCTTTGATCTGTTCGTTCTCATCCATCTGGGTCAGGTCATACTCTCCCAGCACCACACGGTAGGTACGATGATCCCTGACACACACACACACACACACATCAAAGATCCCAGTCAGCCCAATGTAACACTGTAAGAGAGATGATAAATGTTTAGTCTCTGATTGGATGGTTGACTCACGAGATGCAGTGTCCAGCAGTCAGGACCCAGTTTTTAGCAATCAGGGTGCCTCCGCAGGTGTGGTAGTAGTTAGAGTCGCTAAGGTACTGCAGAGAGATCTGTAAACACACACACACACACACACACATTCAGTCGTTCTTTCTTGATTAAACTTCCAAATACATTGTCTGTGAAGGGTAAAGTTTTAGAACTGAATAGTTTATATTTGTAAATGTATATGTTTATGTTCGTAAATGTCCCAGGTTCCTCAGCTATGGTTAGATCTGAGCATAGTATGCCCTGGCATGTGGATGGTTAGTGTTGTATCACAGCCACTAGGATAGACTGGTATGGGAGTCTGACCTGCCAGGGCCAGCTGTAGGGCTTGGCGTCCTCTCCATTCACCACGCGGCTGACAACGGGCTCGTAAGTGGGCATGCCACATCCGTAGGCTGTATGGGCCACACAGACAACACAGGGTTAACAACACACAGCACAGAGGGCGCTTCCTAAAAAGCGATCAGCTTTGACCTGAGTTACACATGTCCCTATATAATCAGATCACTAATATTCTTCAAAACTGAGCTGATCAGGTTTATGAGAAATGTCACAATATGCCGTTTGAATGATAAGGAGCTCGATCATTCCTATTAAGCTGTTGAGCTTATGCTATTAGATGTATGGATGGATGTATTTGAGGGGCTGAAGGTAGTAGGTAGGTTACTCACCGTAGTGTGGATATGTGAGGGGCTGAAGGTAGGTTACTCACCGTAGTGTGGATATGTGGGGCTGAAGGTATTAGGTAGGTTACTCACCGTAGTGTGGATATGTGAGTGGCTGAAGGTAGTAGGTAGGTTACTCACCGTAGTGTGGATATGTGGGGCTGAAGGTATTAGGTAGGTTACTCACCGTAGTGTGGATATGTGAGTGGCTGAAGGTAGTAGGTAGGTTACTCACCGTAGTGTGGATATGTGGGGCTGAAGGTAGTAGGTAGGTTACTCACCGTAGTGTGGATATGTGAGGGGCTGAAGGTAGTAGGTAGGTTACTCACTGTAGTGTGGATATGTGGGGCTGAAGGTAGTAGGTAGGTTACTCACCGTAGTGTGGATATGTGAGGGGCTGAAGGTAGTAGGTAGGTTACTCACTGTAGTGTGGATATGTGGGGCTGAAGGTAGTAGGTAGGTTATTCACCGTAGTGTGGATATGTGGGAATGAAGATAGTAGGTATGTTACTCACCGTAGTGTGGATATGTGGGGCTGAAAGTAGTAGGTAGGTTACTCACCGTAGTGTGGATATGTGAGGGGCTGAAGGTAGTAGGTAGGTTACTCACCGTAGGCAGCCAGCAGCAGAACTAAATTCAGTTTCATCATCTTCCTTCCAGAGTAGGGAGCAGGGTCTGGCCCTGGGGTTTTATACCCTCACCTAACATTGTCCACACACCAGACCTGGGCTCAAATACTATAAGAAATCTTTTTCTGTTTGCTTTGGCCTGCCTGGAGTGTCAAGTGGGCGAGGTTTGCGCTTTTGGGGACTTTTCTATTTGTTCCATTGCAACAGGCAAGCTCAATCAAGTACAGCTAAAGTATTTGAAATTATTATAAATAGTATTTGAACCCAGGTCTGCCCCATACCCCTATGATATATCCACACACACTTGTCCCTTTGCGGCAGCCCCTCTAACCTGGGAATCCACGCCCAGTGCCCCACCTGTGTCAACAGCAACCTGACTTTACATGGCCCCACAACCTTATAGAGCTCAGTGTCTGTAGCCCAAAGACAGATCACCACACTGTCACACGGGGGGTTAGACAATTCAATATTCAACACTATTAGTATTAACGCATAGACTAACACACCAATCTAAAAAATTAAAATAAACAGTACAGATGTAGGATCTTAATTTGAGCAAGTTTGCTACAGTAGGAAAATAATCCTGCATCAACAGGAAATGTGAAATATTATGTGGATTATAATTAATTCGAATTTTTTTGTAGGGGTTGATACATTTTTCGTTAGGGCAAATCAAGTCTTACATTTTAAAGTGAAAATTACAAACTTTAAAAGCCGTTTAAAACCTTGAATACCCTACAAGTTTACATTTCCTTCCAATTCTCATCTACAAAAGAGTGATCAAATTAAGATCCTACATCTGTAGTATCAATACCTTGAACCGTCAATCAAATCAATTCAAATCAAATTTTATTTGCCACATGCGCCGAATAAAACAGGTGTAGACATTACAGCAAAATGCTTACTTACAAGCCCTTAACCAACAATGCAGTTTTTTAAAGAAAAATGTAAATTAAAAAAGTGTTAATTAAGAAAAATAGGCTTGTATCTCTGGGCAGTTCGCGGCTGTGCTTCCCTTTGTAGTCTGTAATAGTTTTCAAGCCCTGCCACGTCCGACAAGTGTCAGAGCCTGTGTAGTACAATTCAATCTTAGTCCTGTATTGACTCTTTGCCTGTTTGATGGTTCGTCAGAGGGCATAGCGGGATTTCTTATACAGTGGGGGAAAAAAGTATTTAGTCAGCCACCAATTGTGCAAGTTCTCCCACTTAAAAAGATGAGAGAGGCCTGTAAAATTCATCATAGGTACACGTCAACTATGACAGACAAAATGAGAAAAAAAACCCCAAAAAATCACATTGTAGGATTTTTTATGAATTTATTTGCAAATGATGGTGGAAAATAAGTATTTGGTCAATAACAAAAGTTTCTCAATACTTTGTTATATACCCTTTGTTGGCAATGACACAGGTCAAACGTTTTCTGTAAGTCTTCACAAGGTTTTCACACACTGATGCTGGTATTTTGGCCCATTCCTCCATGCAGATCTCCTCTAGAGCAGTGATGTTTTGGGGCTGTCGCTGGGCAACACGGACTTTCAACTCCCTCCAAAGATTTTCTATGGGGTTGAGATCTGGAGACTGGCTAGGCCACTCCAGGACCTTGAAATGCTTCTTACGAAGCCACTCCTTCGTTGCCCGGGCGGTGTGTTTGGGATCATTGTCATGCTGAAAGACCCAGGCACGTTTCATCTTCAATGCCCTTGCTGATGAAAGGAGGTTTTCACTCAAAATCTCACGATACATGGCCCCATTCATTCTTTCCTTTACACGGATCAGTCGTCCTGGTCCCTTTGCAGAAAAACAGCCCTAAAGCATGATGTTTCCACCCCCATGCTTCACAGTAGGTATGGTGTTCTTTGAATGCAACTCAGCATTCTTTGTCCTCCAAACACAACGAGTTGAGTTTTTACCAAAAAGTTATATTTTGGTTTCATCTGACCATATGACATTCTCCCAATCCTCTTCTGGATCAT
This sequence comes from Coregonus lavaretus, assembly GCF_964263955.1. Classification (NCBI taxonomy): domain Eukaryota; kingdom Metazoa; phylum Chordata; class Actinopteri; order Salmoniformes; family Salmonidae; genus Coregonus; species Coregonus lavaretus. The sequence continues at coordinate 54,608,716 of NC_139993.1, read as the reverse complement.
CCAAATGCACTCTAGCAAACTTCAGACGGGCCTGGACATGTACTGGCTTAAGCAGGGGGACACGTCTGGCACTGCAGGATTTGAGTCCCTGGCGGCGTAGTGTGTTACTGATGGTAGGCTTTGTTACTTTGGTCCCAGCTCTCTGCAGGTCATTCACTAGGTCCCCCCGTGTGGTTCTGGGATTTTTGCTCACCGTTCTTGTGATCATTTTGACCCCACGGGGTGAGATTTTGCGTGAAGCCCCAGATCGAGGGAGATTATCAGTGGTCTTGTATGTCTTCCATTTCCTAATAATTGCTCCCACAGTTGATTTCTTCAAACCAAGCTGCTTACCAATTGCAGATTCAGTCTTCCCAGCCTGGTGCAGGTCTACAATTTTGTTTCTGGTGTCCTTTGACAGCTCTTTGGTCTTGGCCATAGTGGAGTTTGGAGTGTGACTGTTTGAGGTTGTGGAGAGGTGTCTTTTATACTGATAACAAGTTCAAACAGGTGCCATTAATACAGGTAACGAGTGGAGGACAGAGGAGCCTCTTAAAGAAGAAGTTACAGGTCTGTGAGAGCCAGAAATCTTGCTTGTTTGTAGGTGACCAAATACTTATTTTCCACCATAATTTGCAAATAAATTCATAAAAAATCCTACAATGTGATTTTCTGGATTTTTTTTCCTCAATTTGTCTGTCATAGTTGACGTGTACCTATGATGAAAAGTACAGGCCTCTCTCATCTTTTTAAGTGGGAGAACATGCACAATTGGTGGCTGACTAAATACTATTTTTCCCCACTGTAAGCTTCCGCGTTAGAGGCACGCTCCTTGAAAGCGGCAGCTCTACCCTTTAGCTCAGTGCGGATGTTGCCTGTAATCCATGGCTTCTGGTTGGGGAATGTACGTACGGTCACTGTGGGGACGACGTCATCGATGCACTTATTGATGAAGCCAGTGACTGATGTGGTGTACTCCTCAATGCTATCGGAAGAATCCTGGAGTAAAGGTGGTCTAGAGTTTTTTTTTCCTCTGGTTGCACATTTAACATGCTGATAGAAATTAGGTAGAACCGATTTAAGTTTCCCTGCATTAAAGTCCCCTGCCACTAGGCGACAGTCACAGTCTGCCACAGACATCTCCAGGACAGGGAACTGAACTGAACGTTCTGAACACACACTACTGGACATCTACCAAAGAGAGAGACGAAGGCCCTATAAATGATTGATCATGGTGAATCAATCGATTCCATTTATGAATTGTACATGAGAAGTAAAAAAAAAGTTACTAATGTTTTGGTGCTGTATTGCTGTGTGTCCATTTTCCAAACACATCTCATGCATGTGCAAGTAAATCTTAAACAATATAAATATCAGGGCATTTCCTTCATAAACAGTTGCTGTTTTTGTTTACTTCTAGGTTCACCATGATCAATCATTTATAGGGCCTTCGTCTCTCTCTTTGGTAGATGTCCAGTAGTGTGTGTTCAGAACGTTCAGTTCAGTCCAGTTCCCTGTCCTGGAGATGTCTGTGGCAGACTGTGACTGTCGCTCCCTAAGCATGCTGGGAGAACTGGTACAGGAAGTGCAGTTGGAACGATCCGAGACGTGCCAGGACCTTCTCTAGAGTATCAGAGGAGGTCAGCAGGCACAGTCTGGGAGAGAAAAAACGCACACATATGCTTGCACATACACAATGTGTGCCACTCCTGCAGGACCAGTTAGTTATACTTTTTTTTTCAAAATCTTGTTGTAAAGAACTCCCTCTCTCTCTTTTCTTCTAGAACATGGTGGCCTACTGAAGACCTGGACCTGAGTTGGCTGAAGATCAGGTTGAATAAAGGGCCCCATGTGTCAATAAATCCATCTGATGGCATTTCATGTGTTCACAATGTATAATTTCTCTTACTGTAAGGTTCCCTATGGTTTCCACTTTCTCCATCTTATTTTCTCTATTTCAGCAAGTACTTCACACTCTTTTATTACCTGCTCTGCACTTATAGTTTATAACCACCAGGGGGCAATGTTTCCCGCACTGTTAATGTATGGCGTTTGTGCTACTTGCTTCTTATCCAGACTGACAAATGTATTGCTGAATGGGGGAGAGGAGGTGCGGTGAGTCATGACAGTTATGTATCTACGTGTTTGTGTTTGGAGTCAGAAACCACATTCACATTAATAATGGCTTTACTTACACACACACACACCCCTCCCCCACACACACAAGATCATCAGAACCGGTCAGAGCGTAGAAAATACAGAGAAAGTAGAAAGTGATTGCTTTGTTTCTGAAGCGACTGACTGGCCTTGCTGTGCTGCCTGTTGTTTAATGCAGTGAGTGAATGAGTGGGCTTCAGAGTACAGGCCATTGGCTCCCTGCTCATTACTGGCTGATACATTCTGTACGTCCCAAATGGTACCCTATTCCCTATATAGTGCACTACTTTTAACGAGAGCCCTATGAGCCCTGGTCAAAAGTAGTGCACTACAGAGGGAATAGGGTGATATTTGTGACGCACACAATAAGTCCTTGGCTGTAAATAACGTGATAGCTGTTGCTGCACACGGCTGAGCATTACACATTACTCAGGCAGGGCTGGGCTGAGGAAACCAGCGACTGCCATCTTTCATCCCTCCATTTCTCCATTTCCCGTTCTCTTTCTCTCTCTCTCTCTCTCTGTCTTGCTCAGTCTCTCTCTCTCCCCCACTTTGTATTTTCTCTCTCCCTTCTTCCTCCCTCATTTCCTCCCTCTCTCCCTTTCTCTCTTTCTCTCTCTCTCGCTCTCTCTCTCTCTCTCTCTCTCTCTCTCGCTCGCTCTCTCGCTCTCTCGCTCTCTCTTCACAGTGAGTGGAGCTCAATGTTGTGGGGTGGTTTAGTTATTACAGCCAGGAAGCCCACGAGAGGGGCTCAATACTCAAAAGCACGCTACCCTCACCCACCCTCCATCCCTCTCACACACACACACACACACACACACACACATACACACACACACACACACACACACACACACACACACACACACACACAAACACACACACACACACACACACACACACTGCTCTGCTGGGAAGAAGGCAGGGTGGACACCACAGCAGCATAATAATGGGCTCAGTTTAATGAATATTGAAGTTCAGCGCTATAGCGCAATTGAAATTTCAAGGTAATTCTCCATTGAGCCGACATATACAGTCTGTGAATGCAGTCTCAGCTGGCGTGGGAATATTGCCTTTAAATTTATATCAAACTGTAGTGCAGCTCTTCAGCGCTACAGTTTGAATCAAGCCCAATATTTCCTGAGATTCTCATAAATGCAGAAAATACCATCCCACACACATATAATCTACAATAACATCATATGCATGTGATTAACCCTGTTAAAAAATAAAGATGAATTGCAAAGGCACACCTGGGGCACAGCCTATATAGAGTTGAAGTCGGAAGTTTACATACACTTAGGTTGGAGTCATTAAAACTCGTTTTTCAACCACTCCACAAATTTCTTGTTAACAAACTATAGTTTTGGCAAGTCGGTTAGGACATCTACTTTGTGCATGACACAAGTAATTTTTCCAACAATTGTTTACAGACAGATTATTTCACTTATAATTCACTCTATCACAATTCCAGTGGGTCAGAAGTTTACATACACTAAGTTGACTGTGCCTTTAAACAGCTTGGACAATTCCAGAAAATTATGTCATGGCTTTAGAAGCTTCTGATAGGCTAATTGACATCATTTGAGTCAATTGGAGGTGTACCTGTGGATGTATTTCAAGGCCTACCTTCAAACTCAGTGCCTCTTTGCTTGACATCATGGGAAAATCCAAAGAAATCAGCCAAGACCTCAGAAAAAGAATTGTAGACCTCCACAAATCTGGTTCATCCTTGGAAGCAATTATCAAACGCCTGAAGGTACCACGTTCATCTGTACAAACAATAGTGCGCAAGTATAAACACCATGGGACCACGCAGCCGTCATACCGCTCAGGAAGGAGACGCGTTCTGACTCCTAGAGATGAACGTACTTTGGTGCAAAAAGTGCAAATCAATCCCAGAACAACAGCAAAGGACCTTGTGAAGATGCTGGAGGAAACAGGTACAAAAGTATCCATATCCACAGTAAAACGAGTCCTATATCGACATAACCTGAAAGGCCGCTCAGCAAGGAAGAAGCCACTGCTCCAAAACCGCCATAAAAAAGACAGACTACGGTTTACAACTGCACATGGGGACAAAAATCTTACTTTTTGGAGAAATGTTCTCTGGTCTGATGAAACAAAAATAGAACTGTTTGGCCATAATGACCATCGTTATGTTTGGAGGAAAAAGGGGGTTGCTTGCAAGCAGAAGAACACCATCCCCAACTGTGAAGCACAGGGGTGGCAGCATCATGCTGTGGGGGTGCTTTGCTGCAGGAATGACTGGTGCACTTCACAAAATAGATGACATCATGAGGAAGGAAAATGATGTGGATATATTGAAGCAACATCTCAAGACATCAGTCAGGAAGTTAAAGCTTGGTCACAAATGGGTCTTCCAAATGGACAATGACCCCAAGCATACTTACAAAGTTGTGGCAAAATGGCATAAGGACAACAAAGTCAAGGTATTAGAGTGACCATCACAAAGCCCTGACCTCAATCCTTTAGAAAATGTGTGGGCAGGCCTGAAAAAGCGTGTGCGAGCAAGGAGGCATACATACCTGACTCAGTTACACCAGCTCTGTCAGGAGGAATGGGACAAAATTCACCCAACTTTATAGGCGATATGCACAGGCGAGCATGACGTATTTCCGGTTAAATCTCAGGATGGATGTAAACTTCCGGTTATCGTAGAATGCTGTGCTACCGTATGCTAGCATTGAATGCTTGTCGTCAAAAACTTCCGAAACTGTTAATTTTCGTTGTTGTTGTTGTTTATCTTAATGTTTATGTTAATGTTTTTACTTGTAATACTTCATCTTGACTTATAACACGATGACGTGTAAACGTACGAAAGTGTCCTTTCAAAAACGGGATTACAGCTCTTCCAGCCATCACTGCTGTGTGCCGCAATGTACATTGTCTGCCAGATGCAATTCTTCTGTTAGTTTTTTTACTTTTCCCAAAGACAGTGAATTACATAAACGGTGGGTGATTAACATTCGACGAGTCAACATTCTTATAACAAACACATGAGTCTGCAGCCAACACTTTCTAAGTGAAGATGTGATAGAGCCTCCGACTCCAGCTGGGCGCAGACATCTGAAGAAGGGAGCTGTTCCAGTGCTGTTTCAATGGAACAATTTCAGTCTTCCAGCCCCAGCAGGCGATGCACCCAGCCAAGGTGCGTCCGGATGCACGACTAGCCCACACTTTGTCAGATTAAGATTTTTTAGAACTGCATAGTCCTTCAATGCACCTGCTTCCATTTCCAGCCCCCTTTTCATTAGTGGTGTTTGTCTTGTCCCTCTGATAATTCTTTCTGCCAGTTTTTCTGCTGTGCTTGTACCTCTAACATGGCTTACCTCCCGGAAATGTGAAGCAGTCACTCTCTCCTTCCTCAGTGAATGCCACTCGGGTGTTTCACTTTGGCATCTGGTTGCTTCCTCAATCAGGTGTGACTGTGACAAAGTCACAGACAGAGAACTGAGGTGAAGCTTTTCTTGATCCGTCATGATCTCATATGAACAGTCTGTTGGTTGTAAATGGTAACCGTCCAGTGGCACTTTTGGGAACGGTGGTGCATCCTCATGGATGACAACACTGTCAGGTGGAGGTGGTGAGTGTTGATATGACAGGATACGAGTCCACGAGTGGTTTGTCAGATGTGATGTTCATTCTGCAGATAAGGGTTAAGAGAGTCTGGTTCCATGTCAGCATAGGCAGGTAGTGGGTTGAGGGTTGATGGGTCTGGTAGCTCACCGCTGTAGCCCTTGTAAAGTGTAGATATGGATAAACAATATCAGGAAAAGTAAAGGGTTCGCTAGGAAATACACCAGAATCTAACAGCGATTAATAACATTTATTTCGCAACACATTGTAGTCTGCCTATTTAATTGGACTCTGCATACCTAATTCCGCTTGCCGGAGTAGCATCTGGTTTGGGCTTCACTACAACCATGGCATCCACAAGTCCTGGCTTCACTCCCTATTTATTTATGAGATGGTATTAGGAGAGATGCTAGTATGCATGTGACACAACTGTCTGGTACTGAAATTATACAAACCATTGTTCGTGGTTTATGCCACTTCTGCTCTGTTTCAGTGCACGGAAGTACAGGAGGGACTACAGACATGCCACATTCAGAGTAATGGGCAGTCTGATATAGTAATGCAACCAAATGATTGCATATCCCACACCCAGCCACACTGGAACAGTAGCTTTTAACAAGCACAACTGGCTGTGAATCACGCAATGTCATCTGAAATACAAAGAAGCATAATTTAATGGGTTTTGAAAGACGAGGGTCTACAGCAGCAGGAGTAGGAGCAAAACTTGTTCTTTCTACTTTTTACTGGTGTAAGCAACTTATCTACTGTCTCGTGTCACTTTTGTGCTTTCTGCATCACTTTCCTACTGTCTTGCACCACTTGGCTATACTGTCTCCCACCACTTACCTATTGTCTTGTGCCATTTACCTACCTTCAAACAGTATTGGCAGAGCAGTAGGTGAGTGGTGCAACATTGTAGCCTAGTACCGATAACAACAGTAGAGTGAAGGTTTTGCTCCTAATTCCTCTTGAAAAGTAGAAACATCAAGTACAAAAGCAAGGAAGTTTGTTTGTAAAGAAATAAGTAAAGATGACAGGACAGTTTTGAGTAGAACATCAGCAGTTTGAAGAATAGCTGAGTGGAATATGTTACTGTCATTGCAGTCATCAAGTCAGGAAAAAGTAGTAATCTCATTATTGTTTACATTTCAAACCAAACTCCAATTTGTTTACAACAGACCCAACAACAAAGCATGGCAATTCCCACTCAGCTACCCTGGTCTGTATTAGGCTACCACTGTTCAGCTATCGTGAAAACCACTAAAGTTCTAAAGTGTTCTCTTGGCAATGGCAATCAAAGCTGTGGTAACATTAAACGAGTAAACGTGTTGAACGGAACCTTGAACAAGTTCAACAGAACTTTGAACGTGTCACTTAATCTAGTCCTACTCTCAGCTGGTGTGGTGGCTTTAGTTTCTTCATTGAGCGGTAGCAGTGGGCTCTCACAGAGATCTCATATGTAGCCCTGTTTTTACCTGATACTTTCATAAAAGTACAAACACATGAAGTGAGAGGTATATACACATGATTAAACTTTATTTAAAGCATGATTAACCTGAAGCAGGACGGAGTCATGACTTAAAACACCAAAGCAAGGCTTCTAGCTCAGGCTAGCTAGCGTTAGCATATTACCTTCAAAATTGCAAAGAAAATAAGAAACGTAAAATGTGAAGCCTTTATCCAGTTTGCTACGTGGTGTCATACTGGATGTCCGGACGACCCTCCGTATATCATTAACAGATACTTTAGGCAACTCCAGCAAACACCTTGTAAACTTCATCTCTGCCATCATAACGGTCTACTGTCGCTGTCTAATGTTTTTTTCCGGTAACCGGAAATGCCCAAGCATCCTTACGCCAATGCGGAAGTGATGCGTGCATAGAGCCTATTGTGGGAAGCTTGTGGAAGGCTACCCGAAACGTTTGACCCAAGTTAAACAATTTAAAGGCAATGCTACCAAATACTAATTGAGTGTATGTAAACTTCTGACCCACTGGGAATGTGATGAAAGAAATTAAAGCTGAAATAAATAATTCTCTGACATTTCACATTCTTAAAATAAAGTGGTGATCCTAACTAACCTAAGACAGGGAATTTTTACTAGGATTACATTTCAGGAATTGTGGAAAAACTGAGTTTAAATGTATTTGGCTAAGGTGTATGTAAACTTCCGACTTCAACTGTATATAACAACATGTACAGTGGGGTCCATAATTATTGGCACCCTTGATAAAGATGAGCAAAAAATATACATAAACAAAGAAATAATGCAAATACTGAGTTTTATTATATGCTCTGAAAAATGTGGATAATTAAATTATTTTATACTAATATAATTGCTCAGAGAAAGAGAATAAGTCTTCTCACAAAAACGTCTGTATACAAACTATACTGAACAAAAATATAAATGCAACATGCAACAATTTCAAAGTTTTTAATGAGTTACATTTCATATAAGGAAATCAGGAAATTTAAATAAATTCATTAGCCCCTAATATATGGATGTCACATGACTGGGCTGGGGCGCTGCCATGGGTGGGCCTGGGATAGGCCCGCCCACTTCGAAGCCAGGCCCAGCCAATCAGAATGAGTTTTTCCCCTCAAAAGGGCTTTATTACAGACAGAAATACTCCCCCGTTTCATCAGCTGTCCGGGTGGCTGGTCTCAGACGATCCTGCAGGTGAAGAAGCTGGATGTGGAGGTGCTGGGTTGGCATGGTTGCACGTGGTCTGTGGTTGTGAGGACGGTTGGACGTACTGCCACATTTTCTAAAACGACGTTGGAGGCGGCTTATGGTAGAGAAATGAACATTCAATTCTCTGACAACAGCTCTGGTGGACATTCCTGCAGTCAGCATGCCAATTGCACTCTCCCTCAAAACTTCTGTGGTATTGTTATGTGTGACAAAACTGCAGATTTTAGAGTGGCCATTTATTATCTCCAGCAAAGTGTGCACCTGTGTAAAGATCATGCTGTTTAATCAGCTTCTTGATATGCCACACCTGTCAGGTGGATGGATTATCGTGGCAAAAGAGAAATGCTCACTAACAGGGATGTAAACAAATTTGAGCACAAAATTGGAGAGAAATAAACTTTTTGTGCTTATGGAACATTTCTGGGATCTTTTATTTCAGCTCATGAAACATCGGGCCAACACTTAACTTGTTGCGTTTATATTTTTGTTCAGTATAATATGACCCATCTATGGAAAGATGAGACTCTCACGAACATGATGGTGTTTTGCTCTATGATCCCCACAAGTGTCACGGGACTAAACTGAAGGTAACCTGGTGCTGGGCCAAAACATGAATGGAAGTGTGTGGGACATTTCCACATCAAAGCTACAGTGCATTTGGAAAGTATTCAGAACCCTTGACTTTTTCCGCATTTTGTTATGTTACAGCCTTATTACAAAATTTATTAAATAATAAAAATCCTCATCAATCTACACACAATACCCCATAATGACAAAGTGAAAACAGGTTTTCTGTTTCTACAACTTGATTGGAGTCCACCTGTGGTAAATTCAATTGATTGGACATGATTTGGAAAGGCACACACCTGTCTATATAAGGTCCCACAGTTGACAGTGCATGTCAGAGCAAAAACCAAGACACGAGGTCGAAGGAATTGTCCGTAGAGCTCAGAGACAGGATTGTGTCGAGGCAAAGGGGAAGGGTACCAAAACATTTCTGTAGCATTGAAGGTCCCCAAGAACACAGTGGCCTCTATCATTCTTAAATGGAAGAAGTTTGGAACCACCAAGACTCTTCCTAGAACTGGCCGCCCAGCCAAACTGAGCAATTGGGGGAGAGGGCCAAGAACCCGATGGTCACTCTGATAGACCTCCAGAGTTCCTCTGTGGAGATGGGAGAACCTTCCAGAAGGACAACCATCTCTGCAGCACTCCACCAATCAGGCCTTTGTGGTACAGTGGCCAGATGGAAGCCACTGCTCAGTAAAAGGCACATGACAGCCCGCTTGGAGTTTGCCAAAAGGCACCTAAAGGACTCTCAGACCAAGATTCTCTGGTCTAATGAAACCAAGATTGAACTCTTTGGCCTTAATGCCAAGCATTACATCTGGAGGAAACCTGGCACCATCCCTACGGTGAAGCGTGGTGGTGGCAGCATCATGCTGTGGGGATGTTTTTCAGCGGCAGGGAATGGGAGACTAGTCAGGATTGAGGGAAAGAGGAACGGAGCAAAGTACAGAGAGATCCTTAATGAAAACCTGCTCCAGAGCACTTAGGACCTCAGACTGGGGCGAAGGTTCACCTTCCAACAGGACAACGACCCTAAGCACACATCCAAGACAACACAGGAGTGGCTTCGGGACAAGTCTCTGAATGTCCTTGAGTGGCCCAGCCAGAGCCTGGACTTGAACCCGATCTAACATGTCTGGAGAGACCTGAAAATAGCTGTGCAGCAACGCTCCCCATCCAACCTGACAGAGCTTGAGAGGATTTGCAGAGAAGAATGGGAGAAATTCCCCAAATGAAGGTGTGCCAATCTTGTAGCGTTGTCCACAAGAAGAGTCAAGGCTGTAATCGCCGCCAAAGGTGCTTCAACAAAGTACTGAGTAAAGGGTCTGAAATGTTATATTTCAGTTTTTTATTTTGTATACATTTTTAAACATTTCTAAAAAACGGTTTTTGCTTTGTCATTATGGGGTATTGTGTGTAGATTGATGAGGGGGAAAAAACAATTTAATCTAATTTAGAATAAGGCTGTAACATAACAAAATGTGGAAAACGTCAAGGGGTCTGAATAATTTCAGAATGCACTGTATATGGATAAAACCCCGCTATTTTGCTTGCACTGGTCCTGTGGCCCTTGTTAAGGTCAACAGCATCAGTCAGTGGAATCATGAACTTGACCAAGTACCAGGACATTTTAGCCACAAACCTGGTTGCCTCTGCCAGGAGGTTGACACTTGTCCAGAAGTGGTCTTACAGCAATACAATAACCCCAAGCCACATCAAAATCCCCAAAGAAATGGTTAGTTGACCACAAAATCAACATTTTACAATGGCCATCGCAGTCTCCGGACTTGAACCCCATTGAAAACTTGTGGTTTGAATTGAAGAGGGCAGTCCATAAGCGCAGACTAAGGATATCAAAGATCTTTAATGATTCTATATGGAGGAATGGTCTAAGATCCCTCTCAATGGGTTCTCCAATCTCATAAAACATTGTAGAAAAAGGCTATGTGTCATTATCCTCACAAGGGGAGTGTGCTGGAGTTTTGAAAACAGCGGATCCAATAATTTTGACCCCTATCTTTTGAGATTTTTTTTTATTACTTGTTAAACCAAATCTCTTTCTCTGAGCAATTTAATTAGTAAAAAAAAAAAAAAAAGTACCTTTTTCTGCATACAATATAGCTAAGTTCAGATGTGATTAATAAGGCGCATCAAGACGCTGCCCTTAATGAATTTATGAAATGTATTCTTCCAATTATTGATAAACATGCACCTGTTGAGAAACTGACTGTTAGAACTGTTAAGGCTCCATGGATGGTGAGGAATTGAACAACTGTATGGTTGAAAGAAATGGGGCAAAATTAGTGGTTAATAAGTCTGGCTGCACATCTGACTGGCTGACTTACTGCAAATTGAGAAATTATGTGACTAAACTCAACAAAAAGAAGAAGAAACTGTATTATGAATCCAAGATCAATGATATAAAAACTTTGGAGTACTTTAAATGAAATTATGGGCAGAAAGACAAATTCAACTTATTGTTATCGATCAATAATGACAAACCTCCTGGCATTGACACCTTAGATGGAAAGCTACTGAGGATGGTAGCTGACTCTGTAGCCCCTCCTATCTGTCGTATATTTAATCTGAGCCTAGAGGAAAGTCTTTGTATTCAGGCTTGGAGGGAAGTCAAAGTCATTCCACTACCCAAGAGTGGTAAAGTGGCCTTTACTGGTTCTAACAGCAGACCTATCAGCTTGCTGCCAGCTCTTGGCAAACTGTTGGAAAAAATGATGTTTGACCAAATACAATGCTATTTCTCTGTAAACAAATTAACAACAGACTTTCAGCATGCTTATAAAGAAGGGCACTCAACATGTACTGCACTGACACAAATGACTGATGATTGGTTGAAAGAAATTGATGATGATAAGAAGATTGTGGGAGCTGTACTGTTAGATTTCAGTTCAGCCTTTGATATTGTTAACCATAACCTGTTGTTGAGAACTTATGTGTTATGGCTTTTCAACCTCTGCAATATCGTGGATTCAGAGCTATCTATCTAATAGAACTCAGAGGGTTTTCTTTATGGAAGCTTCTCTAATTTCAAACATGTAAAGTGTGGTGTACCGCAGGGCAGCTCACTAGGCCCTCTACTCTTTTCTATTTTTTACCAATGACCTGCCACTGGCATTAAACAGAGCATGTGTGTCCATGTATGCTGATGATTCAACCATATACGCATCAGCAACCACAACTAATGAAGTCACTGAAACCCTTAACAAAGAGTTTGAGTCTGTTCTGGAATGGGTGGCCAGTAATAAACTGGTCCTGAACATTGCTAAAACTAAGAGTATTGTATTTGGTACAAATCATTCCCTAAGTTCTAGACCTCAGCTGAATCTGGTAATGAATGGAGTTGCTGTTTAACAAGTTGAGGAGACTAAATTACTTGGTGTTACCTTAGATTGTAAACTGTCATGGTCAAAACATATACATTCAATGGTTGTAAAGATGGGGAGAAGTCTGCTTTTCATTGTAATCAGAGGGCTAATATTAATACTATGCATCTCTCTTGGCTAAGAGTTGAGGAAAGGCTGACTGTGTTACTTCTTGTTTTTATAAGACACATTAATGTGTTGGAAATTCAAAATTGTTTGTTTAGTCAACTTACACACAGCACTGACACACACAATTACCCCACCAGACATGCCACCCGGGGTCTTTCCACAGTCCCCAGGTCCAGAACAAATTCAAGGAAACGTACAGCATTATACAGAGCCATGAGTGCATGGCACTCCCTTCCATCTTATACACCGCAAGTGAACAGAAAACCTGGTTTCAAAAAACAAATAAAGCAACACCCCACGGCACAACGCCTCTCCCCCATGTGATCTAATTGTTGTGTGTATGTACTGACATGTATGTGTAACTGATAGATGCACACACACACATGTTAATGTTTTTAAATGTGTGAAAATTGTAAAGTATTTTTTCTTTAATGTCTTTTTCGTTATGTGTCAGACCCCAGTAAGATGATCAAATCAAATCAAATTGTATTGGCCACATGTGCCGAATACAACAGGTGCAGACATTACAGTGAAATGCTTACTTACAGCCCTTAACCAACAGTGCATTTATTTTTTATAAAAAAGTAAAATAAAACAATGACAAAAAAGTGTTGAGAAAAAAAGAGCAGAAGTAAAATAAAATAACAGTAGGGAGGCTATATATACAGGGGGGTACCGGTGCAGAGTCAATGTGCGGGGGCACCGGCTAGTTGAGGTAGTTGAAGTAATATGTACATGTGGGTAGAGTTAAAGTGACTATGCATAAATAATTAACAGAGTAGCAGCAGCGTAAAAAGATGGGGTGGGGGGTGGGGTGGGGGGGGCAGTGCAAATAGTCTGGGTAGCCATGGTTAGCTGTTCAGGAGTCTTATGGCTTGGGGGTAGAAGCTGTTGAGAAGTATTTTGGACCTAGACTTGGCACTCCGGTACCGCTTGCCGTGCGGTAGCAGAGAGAACAGTCTATGACTAGGGTGGCTGGAGTCTTTGACAATTTTGAGGGCCTTCCTCTGACACCGCCTGGTATAGAGGTCCTGGATGGCAGGAAGCTTGGCCCCAGTGATGTACTGGGCCGTACGCACTACCCTCTGTAGTGCCTTGCGGTCGGAGGCCAAGCAGTTGCCATACCAGGTGGTGATGCAACCAGTCTGGATGCTCTCGATGGTGCAGCTGTAGAATTTTTTGAGGATCTGAGGACCCATGCCAAATCTTTTCAGTCTCCTGAGGGGGAATAGGCTTTGTCATGCCCTCTTCACGACTGTCTTGGTGTGTTTGGACCACGATAGTTCGTTGGTGATGTGGACACCAAGGAACTTGAATCTCTCAACCTGTTCCACTACAGCCCTGTCGATGAGAATGGGGGCGTGCTCAGTCCTCTTTTTTTTCCTGTAGTCTACAATCATCTCCTTTGTCTTGGTCACGTTGAGGGAGAGGTTGTTATCCTGGCACCACACGGCCAGGTCTCTAACCTCCTCCCTATAGGCTGTCTCATCGTTGTCGGTGATCAGGCCTACCATTGTTGTGTCGTCGGCAAACTTAATGATGGTGTTGGAGTCGTGCCTGGCCATGCAGTCATGGGTGAACAGGGAGTACAGGAGGGGACTGAGCACGCACTCCTGAGGGGCCACCGTGTTGAGGATCAGTGTGGCAGATGTGTTGTTACCTACCCTTACCACCTGGGGGCGGCCCGTCAGGAAGTCCAGGATCCAGTTGCAGAGGGAGGTGTTTAGTCCCAGGATCCATAGCTTAGTGATGAGTTTTGAGGGCACTTTGGTGTTGAATGCTGAGCTGTAGTCAATGAATAGCATTCTCACGTAGGTGTTCCTCTTGTCCAGGTGGGAAAGGGCAGTGTGGAGTGCAAAATAGATTGCATAATCTGTGAATCTGTTGGGGCGGTATGCAAATTGGAGTCTAGGGTTTCTGGGATAATGGTGTTGATGTGAGCCATGACCAGCCTTTCAAAGCACTTCATGGCTACAGACGTCAGTGCTACGGGTCGGTAGTCATTTAGGCAGGTTATCTTAGTGTCCTTGGGCACGGGGACTATGGTGGTCCGCTTGAAACATGTTGGTATTACAGACTCAGTCAGGGACATGTTGAAAATGTCAGTGAAGACACTTGCCAGTTGGTCAGCACATGCTTGGAGTACACGTCCTGGTAATCCGTCTGGCCCTGCGGCCTTGTGAATGTTTACCTGCTTAAAAGTCTTACTCACATCGGCTACGGAGAGCGTGATCACATAGTCATCCGGAACAGCTGGTGCTCTCATATCAAATCAAATCAGTATTTGTATAATTTATTTTATACAGTATTTTTTTTGCTAATCTTTATCAAGGGATCCAATTATTCTGGACCCCACTGTATATGCTGGTTTGTATGCACACTCTTAGAAAAAAGGCTTCCAAAATAATGACTTGGCTGTCCCCATACAAGAACCCTTTTGGGTTCCATGTCGAACCTTCTGTGGTTCAAAGGGTTCTCCTATGGGGACAGCCGAAGAACCCTTTTAGGTTCTAGATAGCACCTTTTTTTCTAAGAGTGCAGCTATATGCTGATGTTCCCTAGCAGCCCATCTCTCTCTGATCCTGAGAGAGAGAGAGAGAGAGAGAGAGAGAGAGAGAGAGAGAGAGAGAGAGAGAGAGAGAGAGAGAGAGAGAGAGAGAGAGAGAGAGAGAGAGAGAGAGAGAGAGAGAGAGAGAGAGAGAGAGAGAGAGAGAGAGAGAGCGCAATTAAAGACATGGTCGTTTCACTCCAACCACCCCACCCCCACCCCCTTCACTTCCCATCCCCTCCTTTTCTATGCTGTTTACTCAAAAAGGGAAGATTGAGAGAAACGGATGGATAACAAGGGTACTCAGATTGAAAATACACAGAGTGCCCCTTTCCCATCCACCCACATTAATAGGAACCACTTGAGATGTTGAAAGGGTTGGTCCATTAACAGTGGAAGGTAGTCTCTGTCTATGTCCCAAATGGCGCCCTATTCCCTATATAGTGTACTACTTTGCCCAGAGCCCATTGGTGCCAGTTGGGACGCAAGCAGATTAATCCATCAGGAGAGGAAAGGGAGGGGCTTTGATAGGCCTCCATCATTATGTCACAAAGGAGGATGAGGTCGACAAACCCCTCTAGGTGCCTAGGGTGTCACGTATTGCATTTATAATGAGTTCACTGAAAATATTGCCCTTAGCCTCAATTCAATGCCTGCGTATGGATCCTTAATCATCTGGTTACTCTCCTGAACTACTATTTGTATAAACAATGCGTATATAACACAAGCAGTGTAAATTGTTTTATGTCTCGTTGCTATGTGCCACAGCTGTTTTGTTACCAAGCCATCTAGACAATAAGAACTGCCAGTTTTCATTTTTCACTACCTGTCTCTCTCGCTTCCCAAACATGGTTAGACCAGACATAATCGAATCAGAGCCTGAGATTCCCTGTCTCTGTGACCGACCACACAAATGAAGACCTCTATGATTACTGTACCCATCACCACGGTTACGGCTGCTGCATTGGCGGTTAGATACACATCCTAGACTGGAGGGAGCTACAAATATGATCGTACAGAAATAGTCTCAAATAGCTTCCTATTCCCTATGTAGTGCACTACTTTTGACCAGAGCCTTATGGGGTTGTTCACTAAATAGGGAATAGGGTGCCATTTGGGATACTGCCATATACAGGATGAATATCAGTACCAGAGACGGAGAGAACGATGCTTATGTATGGTGAACTCATAGAAAGGAAAAAGAAAATGAAGACTTAATTGAGAGAGATCCAGTACAAAAATGCTCTCTTCAAAGCCCCATTGGCCCTGGTCAAAGGTGAGGTAGTTCATGTGAGTTTGACCGTTCGGCAGGATTTTAACAGGAGGAGGCAGACAGCAGATCTGGACTTTTCTTGCCAAGAGTGAGGCTTTTTATTTACAAACGTGATGATAAAAGCAGGCAAACTATACAATATTTACAAAAACCTAATTAACAGGATGATGAACAAAGGGTCAAAACTAAACTGAATTACATAGAGCTCTCCAAAAGAAAAACCCAGGGCTCAAATGTGACTCGTTTCAGGAAACTAGGCGTATGTCGCACGTCACTACTTCAGAGGAGAGGCATTTGAATGTAAACATTGTGTTGTTTTGCTGAAATGCCTTCTGGAACATGTAAACTTTCATGTGCCTTAATAACAAACTTGTATTCCATCCATAAATGAGAATAACATTGTTAAATTACGAGCCTAGTTGGTTTAGCCACGGAAAAAGACAGGAACCTTCCCGCTAGCCATGATTGGCTAAGATAATGGATGGGCTGGACATGCCGGGAGATGAGTTTGTATTGGTCTGCCATGTAGCATGCTTCTGTCTGTAACGTGAGCTGTTCAGTATGTGTTGATAGTCCTTCTACCGCGCTGTGTTTGAAAGATATAATGTTAGCCATCGAGAACTACAAAAGTTTTGCTACTTTTCTCAACAACATTGATGCCCTGAATTTAGCAGGCGCTATCGACAGATCAGTTGGAAAATGTGATGGGCTACTTTCTGCACACGACACGGTCAGTGTGAACCGGAGTGACTTGACACAACGCTGGCCAAACAAGATGTAGCTACAAACAAAACAGAGATAAATGGTTCCAGTCTGCCGTGAAGTATTCATCCATGTAAACGGGTAAGAATCTAGCTAAATTTTCAGATATACGTTTCTAATTTTGTCAGAAAGTCGTTTTTATTGCCAGTTAAAGTGTGCTGTTAGTTAGCTAGCAAATGTTAGCTTGCTGGCTCGCTAGCTAACGTTACGTGTATGATCTGTCTAGTAATAATATTCTAATCAGAAATCCATTTGCATTGCTAGTTAGAACCTAATGTTAGCTAGCAAACATTGAACCTAGTTTGTTAGCTTTAGCTACCTGCAGATTCATACTACAGCTATGACAATGTATGTATTGGTAGTAGTATGAATTGGGATTATGCCGGTTCATTGTTTAGATTATTATATGACCCATCAAATTAGCCAGGTGTGTCTGGGGGTGATTACGGCCATCTATTGTGTTTCATGAACATGTGTACATGTCTAGACAATAGTGACCCATCCACTTAGCTAGATGTGGCTGGGGGGTGGTTATAGCATTTCCTTCACATGACCCATCAATTTAGATAAGTGTGTCGGGTAAGCGTCATCTAATGTATAAAATATTTTTATCTGGACACCTACTGTTTTTGATATTACTACTATGCAAGTAACCATTTCAGTGTACTGTTTACACCTTCTGTATCCTGTGCATGTGACAAATAAATTTAGATTTTATTTGACATAGCGTGTGTTTACCACATGGCCTCACATGTGAATCCTTAAAGAGATGGGTGGGGCTAAGGCTTAAAACGGTGTGAACAATGCTGAATGGGTGTTGACAGAGAAGAGCTCTCCATTATGTGTACCAAAGCATTCAAGGGCCATTTTCTCAAAAGTGGAGTTACAAGTTGATCAACTGTCGAAGCAGAATTATTTTCCCATTGTTCATCAACTGCAGTGTATGATACAGTGCCTTAGGAAAGTATTCAGACCCCTTGACTTTTTCCACATTTTGTTACGTTACAGCCTTATTCTAAAATGATTAAATTGTTTTTTCCCCTCATAAATCTACACACAATACCCCATAATGACAAAGCAAAAACAGGTTTTTAGAAAATGTTGCTAATTTATTCAAAAGAAAAAAATGAAATATCACATTTACATAAGTATTCAGACCCTTTACTCAGTACTTTGTTGAAGCACCTTTGGCAGTGATTACAGCATCGATTCTTCTTGGGTATGACGGTACAAGCTTGGCACACCTGTATTTGGTGAGTTTCTCCCATTCTTCTCTGCAGATCCTCTCAAGCTCTGTCAGGTTGGATGGGGAGAGTTGCTGCACAGCTATTTTCAGGTCTCTCCAGAGGTATTCGATCGGGTTCAAGTCCAGGCTCTGGCTGGGCCACTCTAGGACATTCAGAGACTCCTGCGTTGTCTTGGCTGTGTGCTTAGGGTTGTCGTCCTGTTGGAAGGTGAACCTTCGCCCCAGTCTAAGGTCCTGAGCACTCTGGAGCAGGTTTTCATCAAGGATCTCTCTGTACTTTGCTCCGTTCATCTTTGCCTCAATCCTGACTAGTTTCCCAGTCCCTGCTAATGAAAAACATCCCCACAGCATGATGCTGCCACCACCATGATTCACTCTATTATTATTATTATTATTATTATCATTATTATTATTATATACAGTACCAGTCAAAAGATTGTGGAAAACATTGTGGAAAAATAGTAAAGACATCAAAACTATTAAATAACACATACAGTGGGGCGAACAAGTATTTGTTACACTGCCGATTTTGCAGGTTTTCCTACTTACAAAGCATGTAGAGGTCTGTAATTTTTATCATAGATACACTTCAACTGTGAGAGACGGAATCTAAAACAAAAATCCAGAAAATCACATTGTATGATTTTTAAGTAATTCATTTGCATTTTATTGCATGACATAAGTATTTGATCACCTACCAACCAGTAAGAATTCCGGCTCTCACAGACCTGTTAGTTTTTCTTTAAGAAGCCCTCCTGTTCTCCACTCATTACCTGTATTAACTGCAGCTGTTTGAACTCGTTAGCTGTATAAAAGACACCTGTCCACACACTCAATCAAACAGACTCCAACCTCTCCACAATGGCCAAGACCAGAGAGCTGTGTAAGGACATCAGGGATAAAGTTTTAGACCTGCACAAGGCTGGGATGGGCTACAGGACAATAGGAAAGCAGCTTGGTGAGAAGGCAACAACTGTTGGCGCAGTTATTAGAAAATGGAAGAAGTTCAAGATGACAGTCAATCACCCTCGGTCTGGGGCTCCATGCAAGATCTCACCTCGTGGGGCATCAATGATCATGAGGAAGGTGAGGGATCAGTCCAGAACTACACGGCAGGACCTGGTCAATGACCTGAAGAGAGCTTGGACCACAGTCTCAAAGAAAACCATTAGTAACACACTACGCCGTCATGGATTAAAATCCTGCAGCGCACGCAAGGTCCCCCTACTCAAGCCAGCGCATGTCCAGGCCCGTCTGAAGTTTGCCAGAGGAGGAATGGGAGAAGGTCGTGTGGTCTGATGAGACAAAAATAGAGCTTTTTGGTCTAAACTCCACTCGCCGTGTTTGGAGGAAGAAGAAGGATGAGTACAACCCCAAGAACACCATCCCAACCGTGAAGCATGGAGGTGGAAACATCATTCTTTGGGGATGCTTTTCTGCAAAGGGGACAGGATGACTGCACCGTATTGAGGGGAGGATGGATGGGGCCATGTATCGTGAGATCATGGCCAACAACCTCCTTCCCTCAGTAAGAGCATTGAAGATGGGTCGTGGCTGGGTCTTCGAGCATGACAACGACCTGAAACACACAGCCAGGGCAACTAAGGAGTGTCTCCGTAAGAAGCATCTCAAGGTCCTGGAGTGGCCTAGCCAGTCTCCAGACCTGAACCCAATAGAAAATCTTTGGAGGGAGCTGAAAGTCCGTATTGCCCAGCGACAGCCCCAAAACCTGAAGGATCTGGAGAAGGTCTGTATGGAGGAGTGGGCCAAAATCCCTGCTGCAGTGTGATCTCTGTAATTGCAAACAAAGGTTTCTGTACCAAATATTAAGTTCTGCTTTTCTGATGTATCAAATACTTATGTCATGCAATAAAATGCAAATGAATTACTTAAAAATCATACAATGTGATTTTCTGGATTTTTGTTTTAGATTCCGTCTCTCACAGTTGAAGTGTACCTGTGATAAAAACGACAGACCTCTACATGCTTTGTAAGTAGGAAAACCAGCAAAATCGGCAGTGTATCAAATACTTGTTCTCCCCAATGTATGGAATCATGTAGTAACCAAAAAAGTGTTAAACAAATCAAAATATATTTTATATTTGAGATTCTTCAAATAGCCACCCTTTGCCTTGATGACAGCTTTGCACACTCTTGGCATTCACTCAACCAGCTTCAACTGGAATGCTTTTCAACAGTCTTGAAGGAGTTCCCACATATGCTTAGCACTTGTTGGCTGCTTTTCCTTCACTCTGCCGTCCGACTCATCCCAAACCATCTCATTTGGGTTGAGGTCGGGAGATTGTGGAGGCCAGGTAATCTGATGCAGCACTCCATCACTCTCCTTCTTGGTAAAATAGCCCTTACACAGCCTGTAGGTGTGTTGGGTCATTGTCCTGTTGAAAAACAAATGATAGTCCCACTAAGCCCAAACAAGATGGGATGGCGTATCGCTGCAGAAGGCTGTGGTAGCCATGCTGGTTAAGTGTGCCTTGAATTCTAAATAAATCACAGACAGTGTCACCAGCAAAGCACCCCCACTCCATAACACCTCCTCCTCCATGCTTTGCGGTGGGAACTACACATGCAGAGATCATCCGTTCACCCACACCGCGTCTCACAAAGACACTGCGGTTGGAACCAAAAATCTCAAATTTTGACTCCAGACCAAAGGACACATTTCCACCGGTCTAATGTCCATTGCTCGTGTTTCTTGGCCCAAGCAGGTCTCTTCTTCTTATTGGTGTCCTTTAGTAGTGGTTTCTTTGCAGCAATTCGACCATGAAGGCCTGATTCACACAGTCCCCTCTGAACAATTGATGTTGAGGTGTGTCTGTGACTTGAACTCTGTGAAGCATTTATTTGGGCTGCAATTTCTGAGGCTGGTAACTCTAGTAAACTAATCTTCTGTAGCAGAGGTAACTCTGGGTCTTCCATTCCTGTGGTTGTCCTCATGAGAGCCAGTTTTATCATTGCGCTTGATGGCTTTTTCCACTGCACTTGAAGAAACATTCAAAGTTCTTGAAATGTTCCGTATTGACTGACCTTCATTTCTTAAAGTAATGATGGACTGTTGTTTCTCTTTGCTTATTTGAGCTCTTCTTGCCATAATATGGACTTGGTCTTTTACCAAATAGGGCTATCTTCCCCCCCTACCTTATCACAACACAACTGATTGGCTCAAACACATTAAAAAGGAAATAAATTCCACAAATGTACTTTTAAGAAGGCACACATGTTAATTGAAATGCATTCCAGGTGACTATCTCATGAAGCTGGTTGAGAGAATGCCAAGAGTGTGCAAAGCTGTCATCAAGGCAAAGGGTGGCTATATGAAGAATCTCAAATATAAAATATATTTTGATTTGTTTAACACTTTTTTGGTTACTACATGATTTCATATGTGTTATTTCATAGTTTTGATGTCTTCACTATTATTCTACAATGTGAAAATACTACAAATAAAGAAAAACCCTTGAATGAGTAGCTGTGTCCAAACCTTTGACGGGTAGTGTTTTACCTTTATTTAACTAGGCAAGTCAGTTAAGAACAAATTCTTATTTACGATGAGAGCCTACCCCAGCCAAACCCTCCCCTTACCCGTACGACGTTGTGCGCCGCCCTATGGGACTCCCGGTCACGGCCGTTTCTTATGGTCTGAGAGTCTTTTGGTGCCTTTTGGCAAACTCAAAGCGGGCTGTCATGTGCCTTTTACTGAGGAGTGGCTTGTGTCTGTTCACTATACCATAATGGCCTGATTGGTGGAGTGCTGCAGAGATGGAGCTCTGTCAGAGTGACCATCAGGTTCTTAGTCACCTCCCTGACCAAGGCCCTTCTCCTCCGATTGCTCAGTTTGGTCAGGCGGCCAGCTCTAAGAAGAGTCTTGGTGGTCCCAAACATCTTCCATTTAAGAATGGAAGATGTTTGGGGACCTTCAATGCTGCAGAAATGTTTTGGTATTTTTCTATAAAAGCTGAGACCCAACTCTATTACGTTGGGCTCTTAACTCTGCACATTTTGAGTGATTGTTAACCGCTCCAGATTTGCAAATCTTGCAATAAAATAAGTTGTTTTGAAGAATCTGCAGTCTCTCTTCCTTTCTGGTTAGAATTTCCACCACACTTTCCAAATCATGTCCAATCAATTGAATTTACCACAGGTGGACTCCGATCAAGTCGTAGAAACATCTCAAGGATGATCAATGGAAACAGGATGCACCTGAGCTCAATTTCGAGTATCATTGTAAAGGGGCTGAATACTTATGTAAAGAAAGTATTTCAATTATTTTTTTTTACATACATTTTCAAACATTTCTAAAAACCTGTTTTCACTTTGTCATTATGGGGTATTGTGTGTAGATTGCTGAGTATTTTTATTTATTTAATCCATTTTAGAATAAGGCTGTAATGCAACAAAATGTGGAAAAAGTCAAGGGGTCTGAATACTTTCCGAAGGCACTGTATACCATTTTTCTAGCTCTGAGTCTCAACTTTTAACCCAACGAAAAACACCATTTAAATTGTTGCTACATAAGACCGAATCGAGGCGGTCGTAAATATGCCGGATTAACCCGGCAGCATGTCAACCTGTTACCTGTCTCTCTGGCAAAGAAGGAAATTATATGAGTTTAAATAGGACTACCCATCATGCATCTGACCAATGGGAACATTACATTTCATTTTATTTTTTGTTTTTTTATCAAGGTCTTGGAGGTCGAATTGTGACCATGTACTGTAAACTCAGCAAAAAAAGAAACTGTCTTTCAAAGTTAATTTGTGAAAATCCAAATAACTTCACAGATCTTCATTGTAAAGGGTTTAAACACTGTTTCCCATGCTTGTTCAATGAACCATAAACAATTAATGAACATGCACCTGTGGAACGGTCGTTAAGACACTAACAGCTTACAGATGGTAGGCAATTAAGGTCACAGTTATGAAAACTTAGGACACTAAAGAGGCCGTTCTACTGACTCCAAAAGAAAGATGCCCAGGGTCCCTGCTCATCTGCGTGAACATTCCTTAGGCATGCTGCAAGGAGGCATGAGGACCACAGATGTGGCCAGGGCAATAAATTGCAATGTCCGTACTGTGAGACGCCTAAGACAGCGCTACAGGGAGACAGGATGGACAGCTGATCGTCCTCGCAGTGGCAGACCACGTGTAACAACACCTGCACAGGATCGGTACATCCGAACATCACACCTGCAGGACAGGTACAGGATGGCAACAACAACTGCCCGAGTTACACCAGGAACACACAATCCCGCCATCAGTGCTCAGACTGTCTGCAATAGGCTGAGAGAGGCTGGAATGAGGGCTTGTAGGCCTGTTGTAAGGCAGGTCCTCACCAGACATCACCGGCAACAACGTCACCTATGGGCACAAACCCACTGTCGCTGGACCAGACAGGACTGACAAAAAGTGCTCTTCACTGACGAATCACGGTTTTGTCTCACCAGGGGTGATGGTCAGATTTGCGTTTATCGTCGAAGGAATGAGCGATACACAGAGGCCTGTACTCTGGAGTGGGATCGATTTGGAGGTGGAGGGTCCGTCATGGTCTGGGGCGGTGTGTCACAGCATCATCGGCCTGAGCTTGTTGTCATTGCAGGCAATCTCAACGCTGTGCGTTACAGGGAAGACATCCTCCTCCCTCATGTGGTACCCTTCCTGCAGGCTCATCCTGACATGACCCTCCAGCATGACAATGCCACCAGCCATACTGCTCGTTCTGTGCGTGATTTCCTGCAAGACAGGAATGTCAGTGTTCTGCCATGGCCAGCGAAGAGCCCGGATCTCAATCCCATTGAGCACGTCTGGTACCTGTTGGATCGGAGAGTGAGGGCTAGGGCCATTCCCCCCAGAAATGTCCGGGAACTTGCAGGTACCTTGGTGGAAGAGTGGGGTAACATCTCACAGCAAGAACTGGCAAACCTGGTGCAGTCCATGAGGAGGAGATGCACTGCAGTACTTATTGCAGCTGGTGGCCACACCAGATACTGACTGTTACTTTTGATTTTGACCCCCCCTTTGTTCAGGGACACATTATTCAATTTATGTTAGTCACATGTCTGTGGAACTTGTTCAGTTTATGTCTCAGTTGTTGAATCTTGTTATGTTCATACAAATATTTACACATGTTATGTTTGCTGAAAATAAACGCAGTTGACAGTGAGAGGACGTTTCTTTTTTTGCTGAGTTTATATACTGTGCTAATGAACATAAAAAAGAGTAACAGAGAACAATGTACAATAAGGCGAACTTAGCAAAACAAGGAATTTGTGGTAAGTGCATGGGACCCGCCATCTTTATGGACCTCCAATACTACCGTCCAAAGCACACATCACAATAAAAACATTTATTGTAATCAGAATCCTAAACATTCAATAAATGTGCTTACATAAATACCATCTGGGATATAATCATCCGCCCGGGATAAGCTACGACTGCATTACCCGTACCATTCATTCTATTTTTATTTTTTATTTTATTAGGATCCCCATTAGCCAATGCCAATGGCGACGGCTAGTCTTACTGGGGTCCAACACATAACAAAAAATACATTACAGACAAAATACTTTACAATATACATACATTTAAAAACATTAACATCTAGTGTGTGAGTGTGCATCTATCACTTACACATACATGTCAGTACATACACACAAAAAGTAGGTCACATGGGGGAGAGGCGTTGTGCCTTGAGGTATTTCTTTATTTGTTTTTTTTTAAAACCAGGTTTGCTGTTCACTTGCTCTATATGAGATGGAAGCGAGTTCCATGCACTCATGTCTCTTTATAATACTGTACATTTCCTAGAATTTGTTCTGGAACTGTGGACTGTGAAAAGCCCCCTGGTGGTATGTCTGGTGGAGTAAGTGTGTGTGTCAGTGCTGTGTGACAACAAATTAATGTTTCTTATAAAAAACAGTCAGTCTTTCCTCAGCTCTTAGCCAAGAGAGACTGGCATGCATAGAACTGATATTAGCCTTCTGAATACAATGAAGAGCCAAACGTGCCACCCTGTTCTCATTAACTGTGCTCATGAACGCACCAACCGTTTGCAGGTGAAACCTCCAACCAGGAAATGGCCAGATAACCTTCAACAATAAACGAGGATAAACAAGGTAAACATTTACATTTCTAAAGCTTTGCCTTCACGTTTTACTTGTTTAACCTGATTACATTTTAGTTGTACTTCCTGATTACTTTAAGATACCTTAATACAAAATAACTCAACTAAAAGTGAAACCCAGTAAAATACTACTTGAGTAAGTCTAAAAGTATTTGGTTTAAAATATACAGTTAGGGAAAAAAGTATTTGATCCCCTGCTGTTTTTGAATGTTTGCCCACTGACAAAGAAATTATCAGTCTATAATTTTAATGGTAGGTTTATTTGAACAGTGAGAGACAGAATAACAAACAAAAAATCCAGAAAAATGCATGTAAAAAATGTTATAAATTGATTTGCATTTTAATGAGGGAAATAAGTATTTGATCCCCTCTCAATCAGAAAGATTTCTGGCTCCCAGGTGTCTTTTATACAGGTAACGAGCTGAGATTAGGAGCACACTCTTAAAGGGAGTGCTCCTAATCTCAGCTTGTTACCTGTATAAAAGACACCTGTCCACAGAAGCAATCAATCAATCAGATTCCAAACTCTCCACCATGGCCAAGACCAAAGAGCTCTCCAAGGATGTCAGGGACAAGATTGTAGACCTACACAAGGCTGGAATGGGCTACAAGACCATCGCCAAACAGCTTGGTGAGAAGGTGACAACAGTTGGTGCGATTATTCGCAAATGGAAGAAACACAAAAGACCTGTCAATCTCCCTCGGCCTGGGGCTCCATGCAAGATCTCACCTCGTGGAGTTGCAATGATCATGAGAAAGGTGAGGAATCAGCCCAGAACTACAAGGGAGGATGTTGTCAATGATCTCAAGGCAGCTGGGACCATAGTCACCTAGAAAACAATTGGTAACACACTACGCCGTGAAGGACTGACATCCTGCAGCGCCCGCAAGGTCCCCCTGCTCAAGAAAGCACATATACAGGGCCGTCTGAAGTTTGCCAATGAACATCTGAATGATTCAGAGGAGAACAGGGTGAAAGTGTTGTGGTCAGATGAGAGCTCTTTGGCATCAACTCAACTCGCCGTGTTTGGAGGAGGAGGAATGCTACCTATGACCCCAAGAACACCATCCCCACCGTCAAACATGGAGGTGGAAACGTTATGCTTTGGGGGTGTTTTTCTGCTAAGGGGACAGGACAACTTCACCGCATCAAAGGGACGATGGACGGGGCCATGTACTGTCAAATCTTGGGTGAGAACCTCCTTCCCTCAGCCAGGGCATTGAAAATGGGTCGTGGATGGGTATTCCAGCATGACAATGACCCAAAACACACGACCAAGGCAACAAAGGAGTGGCTCAAGAAGAAGCACATTAAGGTCCTGGAGTGGCCTAGCCAGTCTCCAGACTTTAATCCCATAGAAAATCTGTGGAGGGAGCTGAAGGTTTGAGTTGCCAAACGTCAGCCTCGAAACCTTAATGACTTGGAGAAGATCTGCAAAGAGGAGTGGGACAAAATCCCTCCTGAGATGTGTGCAAACCTCGTGGCCAACTACATGAAACGTCTGACCTCTGTGATTGCCAACAAGGGTTTTGCCATCAAGTACTAAATCATGTTTTGCAGAGGGGTCAAATACTTATTTCCCTCATTAAAATGCAAATCAATTCATAACATTATTGACATGCGTTTTTTTCTGGATTTTTTTGTTGTTATTCTGTCTCTCACTGTTCAAATAAACCTACCATTAAAATTATAGACTGATCATGTCTTTGTCAGTGGGCAAACGTACAAAATCAGCAGG
Source organism: Coregonus lavaretus (assembly GCF_964263955.1). Classification (NCBI taxonomy): domain Eukaryota; kingdom Metazoa; phylum Chordata; class Actinopteri; order Salmoniformes; family Salmonidae; genus Coregonus; species Coregonus lavaretus. Next base: position 54,581,501 of record NC_139993.1, on the reverse strand, counting down.
GGATCATATACTTTTTTCCCTCACTGTACTTAAGTATCAAAAGTAAATGGAATTGCTAAAATGTACTTAAGTATCAACAGTAAAAGTAAAAGTAGGTAGCTTAGTGGTTAAGAGCGTTGTGCCAGTAACCGAAAGGTAGCTGGTTCTAATCCCCGAGCTGACTAGGTGAAAAATCTGTCGATGTGTCCTTGAGCAAGGCACTTAACCCTAATTGCTCCTGTAAGTCACTCTGGATAAGAGTGTCTGCTAAATGACAAAATAAATAAGCAAACCAGATGGCACCATTTTCTGGTTTTTTTATTGACGGAGAGCAGGGGCACACTCCAACACTCCAACACTCAGACATAATTTATAAATGAAACATTTGTTTTCAGTGAGTCCACCAGATCAGAGGCAATAGGGATGACCAGGAACGTTCTCTTAATAAGTGTGTAAATTGGACCATTTTCCTGTCAAAATGTACTTTTGGGTGTCAGGGAAAATGTATGGAGTATTTTCTTTAGGAATGTAGTGAAGTAAAAGTAAAAGTTGGCAAAAATAGAAATAGTAAAGTAAAGTACAGACACCCCCAAAAACTACTTAAGTAGTACTTTAAAGTATTTTTACTTAAGTACTTTACACCACTGACGGAGATGATAGGATGATCGTCACATGCATAGGGAATAAATAGGGTGCCATTTGGCACACAATCTTATCTTCACAACATGCTGCTTCCCAGCAAGGTGACTGAAATCTGACATTTAGTGAGGGTGGGACACCTGCACAGTGGGAAAGACAATGCCAATACCATAAAGCAAGACAACAGTGGATTAATATCTATAGAGTAGCCATGGTACTGCAGTGTAATGCAGGCTGGCATAAAACACAGACACACAGGGCCTAATGAGCTCAGTGAGTAAACTGAGCCCTCGTGCCTGAGAACAGGAGGCTAAATTAGGAGGAGATGTTGAACTGCTAACTGTGCTGTGTTTCCTAATGCTCTATTAAGCATTTAACACCTCAGTCATTAGGGAGGGGAGGAAAATATTATAAAAAATAATGTATTCAACAGACATGGTTTGAAATAGTATTTATTTTGTTGCAAATACTTACATACAGTGTGCTTGATTGAGCTTGATTTAGTGGGACCAAAGGAAAAGTCCAAACACGGCAGGTGCACTCCACACAGGCTGCTTAAAGGTAAACGTGTCCTGTGGTCTTAAGGGCAGGCAGGAGGCAAAGGAAAATATGGATTTTTTTAGATTTTATTAACAAAATAAGGATAGTGTTTAGGATAAATAATAATATCAGCATAAAGACTTACAAAAACAAACGGAAGATGAAGAAAAATGAATTTCTCAAAAATATATCAAAGTGAACTCGATCCAGCATTTGGCCTTATGAATCCGGCTATGGGTAGGCCTATTCTTGAGAAGAAATACAGCCAACCCACATGGACACTCTCCCCAGATTACAGAACTACGTAAATCCAGAGAGGACATACAGTATGAATAAAAAAATATTCCCTCCTTATGTCGAGATCACAATTTATTTATCTCATGATAAACTCTATAAATAGGAGCGGATGTATTGATGATAGATTGACAGTATGGCTGAGCCCATGGTGGATCAGCGCATATGTTTTTATTGATTGCTACACTAAGGGATGGTACATTTTATGCTAACATCATGCTTTCATTTGTGTTTCGAGCTCATTATCAGTTTCTAAGTTAGAATGTTAGCAAGCTAAATGTCCCTTACCTTGAGCTAAGAGCTCTTGGGGCATCTAAAAGCCAATTTATGCTTGTTCCAAAAATGTGGTTTGAGGCTCTGTATGGAGGGTGTGACGCAATTGAGGAGACTCCGGAGGAATGCAGAGGCCAAATTGAGCTCTATGCCGCATCGCTGTGCACCTCCCAATTTATTTATTTTTTAACAATGCAGAGGGCTCCATGTAGAGGGCGCCGTGTAGCTCCGCATTGACATGATTAGTTGACGGTAGGTGGGGGCGGAAGGTCCTGCATAAACACAAACTCACTTCCTTGACAACTTCCTTCAAAACAGCTCTGCTCAACAGCTCTGCGCTGCTCTGCAAAGCGCAAAAAGTATGAATGCCCTGACTTCTGCAGAGGCCGTATCATCAGAAATGCTGCAAGGCCAATGCAGACGTCAGATTGACCACGCAGTGCCTTTTAGCCCTCGTGGGGCATTTAAGCTCTGAACGATGCCTGACAGGCAGCACTGTCTCCCAGCCTGTGTGCCACCCCCAAGACCAATCGCATGCAAGCAACAACGAATCTAGCTTGGCTAGTCTTGTCAGGGAGCTAGCAAGCTAGCTTGTTATCTATGCTGATTGTTAGCTTGCATAACTGATATGTGTATAATTGTAAAGGACACTTCATGTTTTATGGATAATATTTCAATTTAATGAGTGGGTGAGCTCCATTCCTGACAGACTGATCAGATTTAATTTCAGCCTCAGAGCTTGATCAGATTCAATAGCAGCCTCAGAGGCTGAAAAATCAGGATTCTGCCATGTTGGCTGTTTCATAGGTAAAGGTCATTGCAGGCAGATTAGAAGTCAGTGCATTATGTACAGTCGTGGTCAAAAGTTTTGAGAATGACATAAATATTAATTTTCACAAAGTCTGCTGCCTCAGTTTTTATGATGGCAATTTGCATATACTCCAGAATGTTATGAAGAGTGATCAGATGAATTGCAATTAATTACAAAGTCCCTCTTTGCCATGAAAATGAACTTAATCCCCCAAAAACATTTCCACTGCATTTCAGCCCTGCCACAAAAGAACCAGCTGACATTATGTCAGTGATTCTCTCGTTAACAGAGGTGAGAGTGTTGACGAGGACAAGGCTGGAGATCACTCTGTCATGCTGATTGAGTTAGAATAACAGACTGGAAGCTTTAAAAGGAGGGTGGTGGTGAAATCATTGTTCTTCCTCTGTTAACCATGGTTACCTGCATGGAAACACGTGCCGTCATCATTGCTTTGCACAAAAAGGGCTTCACAGGCAAGGATATTGCTGCTAGTAAGATTGCACCTAAATCATCCATTTATCGGATCATCAAGAACTTCAAGGAGAGAGGTTCAATTGTTGTGAAGAAGGCTTTAGGGCGCCCAAGAAAGTCCAGCAAGCGACAGGACCGTCTCCTAAGGTTGATTCAGCTGTGGGATCGGGCCACCACCATTGCAGAGCTTGCTCAGGAATGGCAGCAGGCAGGTGTGAGTGCATCTGCACGCACAGTGAGGCGAAGACTTTGAGGATGGCCTGGTGTCAAGAAGGGCAGCGAGGAAGTCACTTCTCTCCAGGAAAAACATCAGGGACAGACTGATATTCTGCAAAAGGTACAGGGATTGGACTGCTGAGGACTGAGGTAAAGTCATTTTCTCTGATGAATCCGATTGTTTGGGGCATCCGGGAAAAAGCTTGTCCGTAGAAGACAAGGTGAGTGCTACCATCTGTCCTGTGTCATGCCAACAGTAAAGCATCCTGAGACCATTAATGTGTGGAGTTGCTTCTCAGCCAAGGGAGTGGGCTCACTCACAATTTTGCTTAAGAACACAGCCATGAATAAAGAATGGTACCAACACATCCTCCGAGAGCAACTTCTCCCAACCATCCAAGAACAGTTTGGTGACGAACAATGCTTTTTCCAGCATGATGGAGCACCTTGCCATAAGGCAAAAGTGACAACTAAGTGGCTCGGGGAACAAAACATCGACATTTTGGGTCCATGGCCAGAAAACTCCCCAGACCTTAATCCCATTGAGAACTTGTGGTCAATCCTCAAGAGGCGGGTGGACTGTCACGTTCGTTGAAGGACGGGTCAGACCAAGGCGCAGCGTGACATACGTACATGTTTATTTACTGATAAACACCACGACAAAACAACAAATGAAACGAAACGTGAAGTCCAAGGTAGCACACACAACATACCTTACACGGAACAAGATCCCACAACTAGACTGTGCCAATAGGCTGCTTAAGTATGGTCCCCAATCAGAGACAACGAGCGACAGCTGCCTCTGATTGGGAACCACACCGGCCAACATAGATATATACATACTAGATAATAAACATAGAAAACGCACAACAAAGAATATACACACCCTGACTCAACATTTAAGCGTCCCCTGAGTCAGGGCGTGACATGGACAAACAAAAACCCACAAATTCTGACAAACTCCAAGCATTGATTATGCAAGAATGGGCTGCCATCAGTCAGGTAGTGGCCCAGAAGTTAATTGATAGCATGCCAGGGCAGATTGCAGAGGTCTTGAAAATGAAGGGTCAACACTGCAAATATTGACTTTTTACATAAACTTAATGTAATTGTCAATAAAAGCCTTTGACACTTATGGAATGCTTGTAATTATACTTCAGTATACCATAGTAACATCTGACAAAAATATCTAAAAACACTGAAGCAGCAAACTTTGTGAAGACCAATATTTGTGTCATTCTCAAAACTTTTGACCATGACTGTACAGTATATATTTGGTCCTTTTTTTAAAAACTCTCTCTCTCTCAGACCTTCGTGAGGACAGGCAGGGGCTGGAGAGCCTGGAATAGATGCTGCTGAGGCTGCAAAAGGGCTGATGGACAATCACACCCTCACAGGACACACCCTCACAGGACACACACGCACACAGGATACACACACACAGCCTAGGTGAGCCTAGGCGAACTTCAATCTACCGGAAGACTACTCTAGAAATGGTTGGCTTTGTTACAGGAAATATAGAAAGGAGAATATGATGTGGTTTGTTTGTGTAGCACCTAAATTGGCAAGCAGATATGGATCATAGGGGACCAAAATTGTTTTAGGTTGTGGCACTCCAGTGAGTGTGACTCATCGCAGACATAGGCACTAGTAAAGGGACGCCTGGTCTTCATCCAATAGCTCAGATTGTCACTTGTCATTTTACCTCTCTTGTATGCTTTTAATTTGTTTACATTCTGACTCTGTGTATTAGGCTATAGGCCTAGTGAAATGTAGTACAGAAGAAAATGAAGTTTTAAAAGCCAATTATTGTTATAATATGCCTTATTCATATCATATTTTGTAATTCCAGTTACATTTTTATGACAATATCCCTGAGATAAATGTTATATATAATGTTTTGGTTATGATAGCTACAGTGCCTTCAGAAATTATTCACACCACTTTACTTATTCCACATTTTGTTGTGTTACTAAGTGGGATTAAAATGGATTTAATTGTCATTTTTTTGTCAACGATCTATACAAAATGCTCTGTAATGTTAAGGTTGTTTTTATTTTTTATTGTGGAAAATAAAACACTAATATATCTTGATTAGATACACTAAATGCTCGTCGAACATCTCATTCCAAAATCATGGGCATTAATATGGAGTTGGTCCCCCCTTTGCTTCTATAACTTCCTCCACTCTTCTGTGAAGGATTTCCAATAGATTTTGGAACATTGCTGCATTAGTGAGGTCGGGCACTGATGTTGGGCAGTTAGGCCTGGCTCGCAGTCGGCGTTCCAATTCATCCCAAATGTGTTTGATGGGTTGAGGTCAGGGCTCTGTGCAGGCCAGTCAAGTTCTTCCACACCTATCTCACTTTGTGCATGGGGGCATTGTCATGCTGAAACAGGAAAGGGCCTTCCCCAAGCTGTTGCCACAAAGTTGGAAGCAAAGAATCGTTTAGAATGTCATTGTATGATGTAGCATTAAGTTTTCCCTTCACTGGAACTAAGGGGCCTAACCATGAACCATTATTCCACCTCCACCAAACTTTACAGTTGCCACTATGCATTCGGGCAGGTAGTGTTCTCCTGGCATCCACCAAACTCAGATTTGTCCGTCGGACTGCCAAATGGTGAAGCGTGATTCATCATTCCAGAGAACGCGTTTGCACTGCTGCAGAGTCCAGCGGCGGCGAGCTTTACACCACTCCAGCTGACGCTTGGCATTGCGCATGGTGATCTTAGGCTTGTGTGCGGCTGCTCGGCCATGGAAACCCATTTCATGAAGCTCCCAATGAACAGTTATTGTGCTGACGTAGCTTCCAGAGGCAGTTTGGAACTCAGTAGTGAGTGTTGCAATCGAGGACAGACAATTTCTACACGCTACTGTATATGAGCAAGACTGGGTGCACTCTATTCCTGGCAGGCTGATCAGATTCACCCGCAGATGCTCGAGAAGTGCAAATCTTGCGGATTCCATCATTTTGTCAATTTTTGGGTTTGTTAATTGAAATCCTTCGTGTTGCAAGTTTGATTGACATATACCTGTGAAGATTATGTGATGTTATGATAGTAGTCTGTCTCCAGAAATGTGTTAAATGGGTTTCTCAACTCCACAATGTAGCCTAACCTACATCGTGGTGGAATTGAGAAGAACTCAGCAAGACGTTTGTAGCCATCAGCTTGTAAAAGGAGGTATCAACCAGTTAGTTGTTTGGTTTGGTCTATGCACACCCCTGCTTGTTGAGGCAATGGTTTTGCCCAGCGAGTGGTTCAAGGTATGTCTACGTTCACCTAGCTCCGCATGTGTTCTGTACGGAAGTCCAGAGAGGACATACAGTGAGGGAAAAAAGTATTTGATCCCCTGCTGATTTTGTACGTTTGTCCACTGACAAAGAAATGATCAGTCTTTAATTTTAATGGTAGGTTTATTTGAACAGTGAGAGACAGAATAACAACAACAAAAATCCAGAAAAACGCATGTAAAAAATGTTATAAATTGATTTGCATTTTAATGAGGGAAATAAGTATTTGACCCCCTCTCAATCAGAAAGATTTCTGGCTCCCAGGTGTCTTTTATACAGGTAACGAGCTGAGATTAGGAGCACACTCTTATAGGGAGTGCTCCTAATCTCAGCTTGTTACCTGTATAAAAGACACCTGTCCACAGAAGCAATCAATCAATCAGATTCCAAACTCTCCACCATGGCCAAGACCAAAGAGCTCTCCAAGGATGTCAGGGACAAGATTGAAGAGCTACACAAGGCTGGAATGGGCTACAAGACCATCGCCAAGCAGTTTGGTGAGAAGGTGACAACAGTTGGTGCGATTATTCGCAAATGGAAGAAACACAAAAGACCTGTCAATCTCCCTCGGCCTGGGGCTCCATGCAAGATCTCACTTCGTGGAGTTGCAATGATCATGAGAACGGTGAGGAATCAGCCCAGAACTACACGGGAGGATCTTGACAATGATCTCAAGGCAGCTGGGACCATAGTCACCAAGAAAACAATTGGTAACACACTACGCCGTGAAGGACTGAAATCCTGCAGCGCCCGCAAGGTCCCCCTGCTCAAGAAAGCACATATACAGGGCCATCTGAAGTTTGCCAATGAACATCTGAATGATTCAGAGGAGAACTGGGTGAAAGTGTTGTGGTCAGATGAGACCAAAATCGAGCTCTTTGGCATCAACTCAACTCGCCGTGTTTGGAGGAGGAGGAATGCTGCCTATGACCCCAAGAACACCATCCCTACTGTCAAACATGGAGGTGTAAACATTATGCTTTGGGGGTGTTTTTCTGCTAAGGGGACAGCACAACTTCACTGCATCAAAGGGACGATGGACGGGGCCATGTACCGTCAAATCTTGGGTGAGAACCTCCTTCCCTCAGCCAGGACATTGAAAATGGGTCGTGGTTGGGTATTCCAGCATGACAATGACCCAAAACACATGGCCAAGGCAACAAAGGAGTGGCTCAAGAAGAAGCACATTAAGATCCTGGAGTGGCCTAGCCATTCTCCAGACCTTAATCCCATAGAAAATCTGTGGAGGGAGCTGAAGGTTCGAGTTGCCAAACATCAGCCTCGAAACCTTAATGACTTGGAGAAGATCTGCAAAGAGGAGTGGAACAAATCCCTCCTGAGATGTGTGCAAACCTGGTGACCAACTACAAGAAACGTCTGACCTCTGTGATTGCCAACAAGGGTTTTTCCACCAAGTACTAAGCCATGTTTTGCAGAGGGGTCAAATACTTATTTCCATCATTAAAATGCAAATCAATGTATAACATTTTTGACGTGCGCTTTTCTGGATTTTTTTGTTGTTATTCTGTCTCTCACTGTTCAAATAAACCTACCATTAAAATTATAGACTGATCATGTCTTTGTCAGTGGGCAAACGTACAAAATCAGCAGGGGATCAAAACAATTTTTTTTCCCTCACTGTATGAATAAAAAAATATTGCAGTTTGGAAACTGCAGTAAAAGTGCAGTAACTGCAGTTGACTCTTATTTTTGACACAGTATTTGCAGCATACTGTAGTTATACTGCACTCTAACTGCAGTTATACTGCAGTGTACTGCAATTATACTGCACTCTGACTGCAATCTTTTTTCATAAGGGTTCCCTCGTTATATCGAGATCAATATTTATTTATCTCATGATCACTACTTAACAAAAGTTATTTTGTCGAGATCACGAGATAATCAAAAGTACCGGGCATCATCCATTAATTTGTTCAGATGTAAGATTACCACTTCATCAAGGAGCCCTGCGGCTGCGTTGATCGCAATGTGGGGTATTTAACCCTCCCGTTGTCCTAGGGTCAAAATGACCCGCCACTGTGTTGAACCAACTTTATTTAATTTTTATATTTTTGGGATCATTTGTGAGAAGGAGGCAGTGAGACTTTAAAGAATGCAAGGAACAACGCAGCTAACTTTGCTAGTCTTGTGAGCTAGCTAGTTAGCTAGGTGGTCTTGTTAGCTAGCTAGCAAGTTAGCTTGTTATCTATGCTGGTTGTTAGCTTGCATAACTGATATGTGTATAATTATAAGGGACACTTCATATTTTGTGGATAATATTTACATTTACAGAGGGTGAGCTCCATTCCTGACAGGCTGATCAGATTCAATTTCAGCCTCAGAGGCTGAAAAGTCAGGATGCCTTGTAGGCTGTCTGCAAGGAGCCTTACTTATGAAACAGCCTACAAGGCAGCATCCTGATTTATTAGCCTCTGAGGCTGCTATTTAATCTGATCAGCCTGCAAGGAAAAGGCTACACACAAGCACAATTTGGCGAGCACGTCTCACAGAGCGCGTACATGCACGAGCGGAGCTCCTAGTGGCGGGAACATCTACAGGACTAACACAAGCAAGCACTAAACACTCAAAATAAATGCACAAACTGAACAATCATATTGTAGCGACCCTCATAGACAGTTTTGTGTGCTGTATTTATGACATTCTCTTATTGTGTGTTGTTAGTGCTCATGACCAGTTATCTAGGTTTCACAGGGTCCAGCAGGCCAATCCCCCTGCTGTCTGCCAATCAAAGGAATGCCTGGAATGTTCGGTGCCAGGCGTCCTTGTGGTTGACAGAACAACAGGGGGCTAGGCAGGGGGGGCTGGTCACTGCAGGTTCTGTTATATATTTCCATGCTTGCATTGTTCCGTCTTTCTTAAGTGTGTTAAGTGTGTTAGATACTGTAACTGTTGTGTGCATATTTTACAGATCGGTTTGGCGTAGGCTACGGCCATACAGTAGCCTGTTAAGAGTTTAAGAATAAACCGTTTGATTCAAGAGCTTGATCCTGTGTCCTTGACATTCATTTATTCATGATCTATTGAGGTCATTACAATATTTTCAATGGAGCTACAAAGATAACTGGGCAACTTGCTGGCCACAAGGGAAGTAATGATTAGCGTTTATACAACATTAACATTTCTAGAAAAGTCACTATTTAATTCAAGAGGGCACAAGGGAGAGTGGGGCTTGCACTTGGGGCAAGTGTGATGCACATAGGCACACCTGTCCGCCTGTCAACATCACACTGTCACGGTTTCGGCCGAGGCTGCTCCTCCTCCTTGTTCGGGCAGGCTTCGGCGGTCGTCGTCCCCGGAGTACTAGCTGCCACCGTTGTATGTTTCGATGTTTGTTTGGTTTTGTCTTATTGGTACACCTGTTTCTGTTTTGTGCTTATTATGTGTCCTATAAGTTCTCGTTGTTTGAGTCTTGTGTTGTGTGTAATTGTTTCACCGGTCAGCAGGAGCTGTGAGTTATATTCTCTCCATTGGTTTATTTTGAGAGAGTGTCCGCACTGTTGTGCGCATTTGTTTGTACTTTGTGGTTTACGCAGTGTGCGTAAAGTTCACTTGCCTCCGGCTCGTTTGTAGCCGTTTGTTTGTTTTTCGTGTCTTTACCAAAGACTTTTGGACGAAGCCTCTGTTGTCCTGCGCTTGATTCCCACACCACATCCACGCTCGCACCTGACAGAATTACACACCACCTACATGGAATCAGCAGGAGCAGCAGCAGCCACCGAGTTA
>NC_139993.1:54548382-54571038 GCF_964263955.1 Coregonus lavaretus | reverse complement strand
GAGAGAGAGAGAGAGAGAGAGAGAGAGAGAGAGAGAGAGAAAAAAAAAAATAGGAGGGAGGTCTCAATGGATGTGAATATCAATGACTGGGATTCTGGCAAGGTCACCGTCAGTGTTATTAGACTGCCACACAGCTACTAACCCCCTACACACACATGCACACACACACACAGACCACCATCTATACTGAGTGTTTTTTTATTCCTCACAGCCCTCCAGACAAGCCTGACAAACCTCATCACTACACACCTTCCTAGAGATAGGGGCCCTTGTCAAAAGTAGTGCACTACAAAGGGAATAGGGTGCAATTTGGGATGCAGACAGAGAGCCACTAGAGCAGGACCAGAAAACACACATTTACAGTTTTTGCATTATCCAAACTGAACAGTTGCATCTTTCTTGGCCTCTAGTGCCATCTGCTGGCTAGATGTGGCCTTGCCGAAAAAGGGATCTGAGCATTGAGGTTGCGCTATCCCATGGAAACCCCATTGTAACATCGGTACTTCCACAGTATTTACACTGGCCACAGTGTTAACACAGGTTTCGGTTCAATACTTGTTTCTAATCTATAACATCTGATCTTTGTCCTTAAACTGCTTTTATTCCATCACCCACAGGAGAAGGTCTAAGAATGTTGTGAGTGTTGTGCTCTTTTTATTGAATCATGGTACTCACCGTCTGTGTTGTGTTGTGCCCCCAGGGTGCCCATGGTTGTGGGATAACCTGACGTGTTGGCAGCCTGCCCGGGTGGGAGAGGTGGTTGTGGTCAGCTGTCCAGAGCTCTTCATCCAGTTCATGAGCGAGGAGGACGATGGTCAGTGACTGACAGCTGTCAATCATCTCGAGACTTTGGGCATGACTGTCCATTTTTTAATGTTAACGTCTACAGTGTACATCTATTGTAACTAATATTGATTTGTACCTCTTGTCTTATCATCTGATAAATACAGTGAGCTCCAAAAGTATTGGGACAGTAACAATTATTATACTTTTTGGCTCTGTGGTCCAGCACTTTGGATTTGAAATAATACAATGACTATGAGGTTAAAGTGCAGACTGTCAGCTTTAATTTTAGGGTATTTTCATCCATATCGGGTGAACCGTTTAGAAATTACATGTACATGTACATAGTCCCCCCATTTTAGGGGACCAAAAAAGTATTGGGACAAATTCACTTATATGTGTATTAAAGTAGTCAAAAGTTAAGTATTTGGTCCTTTATTCATAGCACGCAATGACTACATCAAGTTTGTGACTACAAATTTGTTGGATGCATTTGCTGTTTGTTTTGGTTGTGTTTCACATTATTTTGTGCCCAATAGAAATGAATGGTAAATAATGTATTGTGTCATTTTGGAGTCATATTGTAAATAAGAATATAATAAAACTTCTACATGAATGTGGATGCTACCATGATTAAGGATAATCCTGAATGAATTGTGAATAATGATGAGTGAGAAAGTTACAGACGCACAAATATCTGTAACTTTCTCACTCATCATTATTCCCAATTCATTCAGGATTATCCGTAATCATGGTAGCACTCCAAAAAAAGTGACTCCAAAATGAGACATTCTGAATCTACTGTATGTGCTAACCATTGACATTGTTTATAATGTGTGTGTAGAGCTGGGGAAGGTGAGTCGTAACTGTACGGAGGACGGCTGGTCTGAGACCTTCCCTCACTATGTGGACGCCTGCATGTTCGACGAACCCAACGGAACCCATGAGCATCCGGTGAGTACCCCGCACTGTCTTACCCTCACTCTCATCATAACCAGTCTGTTTCTACTCTCTTGCCAACTCCTTATGGAATTGTCATGCCAAGCATATGAGTGTATGCATCAGTCTGTGCACTGATAAATATGTGTTATTTATTTACTGTTGTTGTTGTTGTTTACTGCAGGACATGTACTACGTGTCGGTGAAGGCTCTGTACACTGTGGGATACAGCACCTCTCTGGTTTCTCTCTGTACAGCCATGGTCATCCTTTGCAGGTTCAGGTGAGAATGGTCACCAGAGGTCAAAATCCAAAGTCCCACTTAGATGTCATATAGGTACCTGTGTTTCTAGCTAGAACAAGAGAAACACAGAGGTTTGGGGAGCTTTCTTCTAATTATTTTACATACAGTAGGACTAGATAGCTTGTAAGATTATTATTATTATGTAAATTAATAACAGAACATAGAAGATGACATAGATAATATAAGACAAGATAAAAGTCAAGACATGGTGCTCTAGTGTAAAAGGATATACAGTAGGTGGGATTGCTTGTTTAGAGATTGGTTGACCCAGGTTTTGTGGATGTTGTTGTCTGAGCTGTGATTGGCTGTGGATGGGGTTGTCTGAGCTGTAATTGGCTGTGGATGTTGTTGTCTGAGCTGTGATTGGCTGTGTCCACAGGAAGCTGCATTGCACCAGGAACTTCATCCACATGAACCTGTTTGTGTCATTCATCCTGAGAGCCATCTCTGTCTTCATCAAGGACGGGGTTCTGTACGCAGAGGAGGACAGCAACCACTGCTTCTTACACACTGTGAGTGGGCATACCACACACACACACACCGTTAGTTAGTGATGGGGAAACTAAGCTTCCTGAAGCATTGAGCATTTCCCACCAATTGTGTCGAAAATAGGTTCATTACTCAAGGCTTTGATCAACACATCGTACACTTGTGGCACCTGCTGGTTAAAAGAATTTAGAGCAGCCAAATTAATATAGATGACGTCGCACATGCCGTAGCGCGTGCTCAGGGTAGCCTTTTTGTCTTCTACCGAAACCAATAACAAACCAATCAGGTGGTTGTTCGACAAAATGAAGCTTTGGCCGTCATTGATCACGTGCTTCTGATAAAGTGATACAAGTATCGGCACACTGCTTCGAAGTAAACTGCTTAGTGATTTCGACACATGCCTTGGAGCTCCGGTATCAAACGTAGCATCACTACCGTTAGTCACACACAGACAAAGACATACTGTACATACACTCACACACATCCTGAACCACCTGTCTGTCTCTCTCTCTCTCGCTCTCGCTCTCTCTATGTCTCTCTCTCTCTGTCTCTCTCTCTCTCTCTCTCTCTCTCTCTCTCTCTCTCTCTCTCTCTCTCTCTCTCTCTCTTTCTTTCTCTCTCTCTCTCTCTCTGTATATCTCTCTGTCTATGTCTCTCTCTCTGTATCTCTCTCTCTCTTTCTTTCTCTCTCTCTCTCTCTCTCTGTCTATCTCTCTGTCTGTCTCTCTCTCTGTATCTCTCTCTCTCTGTCTCTCTCTCGCTCTTTCCCTGTAGGTGGAGTGTAAGGTGGTGATGGTGTTCTTCCACTACTGTGTCCTGTCTAACTACTTCTGGCTGTTCATCGAGGGCCTCTACCTCTTCACTCTGCTAGTAGAGACATTCTTCCCTGAGAGAAGATACTTCTACTGGTACACCATCATTGGCTGGGGTGAGACAACAATTATCATGGACTGTTTATCTAATCAAATTTAATTCATCAAGTGAAACAGGATAATGTGTTTATGTGTGTGTGTGTGTTTTGTGTATTCAGGGACCCCCACGATATGTGTGGTCATATGGGCAGTACTCAGGCTGCACTTTGATGACATAGGGTGAGTTACCACTACCATCACACTCAATGGACTATATTATGAAGGTAATGATGACAATAGTAAATGTACATGTACAAGCCCTTTCCCCTCCCTCCCTCTCTCTCTCACTATCTCCCTTCCTTCTTCCCTATTTCCGTCCCTCCTCCTCCCCCTCCCCCTCCCCCTCCCCCTCCCTCTCCCTCTCCCTCCCTCTCTACAGGTGTTGGGATATGAATGATAATGCTGGTATCTGGTGGGTGATTAAGGGACCTGTGCTGGCCTCTATCATGGTGAGGCACTAATCAATGATCAATTAAATCACTTACTGATTACTACAAATGTTGATCAATTATGATATTTAAAAATACCTAATTCAGTCAAATTAATAGCTGTTCAAAACCTAAAGACAGATGAGTGAATATAGGCATGTTGAGTTTGTTGAAATTGTCCTGTAACTTCACATCTTCTTTTTCTACAGATCAACTTTGTCCTCTTCATCGGCATCATCATCATCCTTGTCCAGAAACTGCAGTCTCCAGACATCGGTGGGAACGAATCCAGTATTTACCTGTAAGTCACAAGAAGTGTGAAATTGTATCTACTACAGTAGTGGCTCTTTCTGTTGTTCATCATGTCATATGTTTTGGGCTGTTCTATATTTCTATATACCAGTTGGTTCTGTATGTTGGTCCTCTATTGATGATGTCATGAGTATGTTGGTCCATTGTTGATGATGTTATGAGTATATTGGTCCACTTTTGATGATGTCATGAATATGTAATGCCGCGTTAAAAACATCTGGGAACTCGGAAATCTCAGACTTTCGACTTCAGTGCGTTCAAGACAACTGGGAACTCATCCAACTCAGAATTCCAAGTCAGAAACTTGGCATCTTTCTAGAGCTCTTGACTTTCCGACCTGAAGATCACTGACATCATGATTTGACCGAGTTTTTTTCCAGAGTTCCCAGTTGTCTTGAAAGCACCATTGGTCCACTGTCGATGATGTCATGAGTAGGGATGAATATTTTCCAGAAAATCTACCAAGTTTCAATACCGGGAATATTTCATATTTATCCAGAGAGTCCAGGAAAATACAGCAACAATTCGAAATGAGCATTTAAAGCGTTTAAAACCAAGATATGGTCACTATGCCAGGGTTCTCCCCAAATAAGAGGGGCGCTGCGCCACCTTGTCGGCTGCGCCACCTTGTCGGCTTGGCTGCGCCACTATGTAAAGATTTCAGAGCAAATTAAACTCAAATGAAAGAGAAACTATCTTTGATCGCCAGTGCATTTCAGCAGTAGGCTATCTCGACACAGAGTGCACTCATAGTATAGCTTTGTCGAATGATTCTAACTTCTTAACGGCAGTAAAACAAAAGTCAAATGACCAAAGTTGCTAAACTTGCTAGATAACCTCCTTCAACGAATGACAGAATAAATAAGGAAATCTGAGGAAAACGCTACCTAAATCCTATCAACACATCTCCTGTGCTACACACGCAACACTGACCCTGGATCATTGTTACTCTCCCTTCTGGGATGGCTACAAGGCCCTACACCGCCCTACCTTCGGCAAATTAGATCACACCTCCATTCTGCTCCTCCCCACCTATAGGCAGAAATTGAAACAGGAAGCTCCCGTGGTAAGGACTGTTCAATGTTGGTTTGACCAATCGGAATCTATGCTTCAAGACTGATTTGATCACGTGGACTGGGAAATATTCCGGGTCGGCTCTGAGAATAGTATTGACGTACAGTATACACTCATCAGGAAGTGCATAGAGGATGTTGTTCCCACTGTGACGATTAGAACTTATCCAAACCAAAAACCATTGATAGATGGCAGCATTCGTGCAAAACTGAAAGTTCAAACCATTGCATTTAACCATGGCAAGGTGACTGGGAACATGGACGTGTACAAACAGACCAGCTATGACCTCCGTAAGGCAATCAAAGACAAAATGACACTACAGGGACAAAATGGAGTCACAATTCAACGGCTCAGACACGAGACATATGTGGCAGGGACTCCAGACAATCACAGATTATAAAGGGAAAGCCAGCCACGTAGCAGACACGACGCCTCACTCCCGGATGAGTTGAACACCTTCTTCGCCTACTTCAAGGAATACAACATCGAGCCACCGATGCGGGCCCCCGACTCTCACGAGGACTGTGCGCTCTCGTTCTCCGTGGCTGACGTAAGTCATTTAAGCATGCCCAGAAGGCATCCCAAGCAGTGTCCTCAGAGCATGTGCAGACCAGTTGGCTGGAGTGTTTACGGATATATTCACTCTCCATATCCTAGCCTTTTGTCTCCACTTGCTTCAAGATGTCCACCATTGTTCCTGTACCCAAGAATGTGAAGGTAACTGAACTAAATGACTATCACCATGTAGCACTCACTTCTGTCATCATGAAGTGCTTTGAGAGCCTAGTTAAGGACCATATCACCTCCACCTTACCTGACACCCTAGACCCACTACAGATCCACGGACGACGCAATTGCCATTGCACTGCACACTTCCTTATCCCACCTGGACAAGAGACATACCTATGTAAGAATGCTTTTCATTGACTACAGCTCAGCCTTCAACACCATAGTGCCCTCCAAGCTCATCACTAAGCTCAGGGCCCTGGGTCTGAACCCCTCCCTGTGCAACTGGGTCCTGGACTTCCTGACGGGCCGACCCCAAGTGGTGAAGGTAGGCAACAACATCTCCGCCAGGCTAATATTCAACACAGGGGCCCCACAGGGGTGCGTGCTCAGCCCCCTCCTGTACTCTATTCACCCATGACTGCGTGGCCACGCACATCTCAAACTCAATCATGAAGTTTGCTGATGACACAGCAGTGGTAGGCCTGATTACCATCAACGATGAGACAGCCTACAAGGAGGATGTGAGGGCTTAAAGTTCCTCGGTGTGCACATCACGGACAACCTGAAATGTTCCCTTCACGCAGACAGCATGGTGAAGAAGGCGCAACAGCTTCCCTTCAACCTAGGAGGCTGAAGAAATTCGGCTTTGCCCCAAAGACCCTCATGAATTGCACCGTTGGCAACTGCAGGGCTCTCCAGAGAGTGGTGTGGTCAGCCCAACGCATCACCGGGGGCACATTGCCTGCCCTCCACGACATCTACAGCACCCGGTGTCACAGGAAGGCCAAAAAGATCATCAAGGACCTCAGCCACCTGAGCCATGGCCTGTTCATTCCGCTACCATCTAGAAGGCGGAAACAGTACAAGTGTTTCAAAGCTGGGACAGAGAGACTGAGAAAGAGCTTCTATCTCCAGGCCAATCAGACTGCTAAACAGTCACCACTAGCCGGCCTCCGCCCAGTACTCTGCCCTGAACCTTAGTCACTGTTACTAGCTGGCTACCACCCGGTACTCTACCCTGCACCTTATTTTCTTATTTTTCTGAATTATTTGTGTATTTTTTAAATTATTATTATTATTATTATTGCTAGATATTACTGCACTGTTGGAAATAGAAACACAAGCATTGAATAGTGGAAATATTCGGGGAAAAAAGTGGAAATAGTGGGAAAAAAATTGTTTAAATATCAAGATATCTTAACGGGGACCAACTCTGTTGAAAAAATATGTCCATATCTACTCTCATACAGTTTGTTGATCACACATTCTCTACCGAAGCTCTCATATGGGCAGCAAGAACGAGACAGCGCAGAGAAGCGGGGGAAATGTTATAGCGGTATTTTGACATGCATAGGCGAGAGACATGCTTTGATAATGCAACCTATAGATTACAGAATAAAGTTAGGCATTTTCATGCGAGACAGGAGTCAGGATTTTGGGTTTCAGTGGGATTGGGACTAGATAGGGAAATAGCCTAGGCTCTAGGACAGGAGAAGGTAGAATTTTCCCTCATGCCTCTGAATTGTTAACAGACTTCATGTCTGTGACAGAGATGCCTATGTAGTGGATTGTGCATAGGCCTATCAGATGTGTGACTGTCTGAAGATTCACAATGACAGCTCAAAGAGGCATACGTTATTTTATAGGCTGTAGGTCTACTGTAGGGGTTTCCTGTAGGGTTTATTAACTGGATTCAGGACGCGTGTGCAGCCCAGCAGTGTCAATCATGCGTGCGCTTTGAATTTATGACGACTTTGTGTGAAGTACATCATCTAGGCTAAAGGCTTCCATGATATAACCTGTTTGGATAGTGTGCTATTTCATTTTTAGCTAATCTGATGCTGCACATGAATGGGAAAGGGAAAGGGGGATATCTAGTCAGTTGTACAACTGAATGCCTTCAACCGAAATGTGTCTTCCTCATTTAACCCAACCCCTCTGAACCCAACCCATCTGCCTTAATCGATGTTCACATCATCGGCACCCGGGGAGCAGTTGTTGTTGGGGGTTAACTGTAGGGCCTGCATTAGTGCGACATTGGGGGCAAATGTTGTAATTTCCCGGGTCTTGTCATTACATCTTTGGGGGAAATGTGAAGATTGTTCCCGGGACAGTCCCGGGATCCCGTTTACCCATGTTAATTCGTAGTCATAAGTATGTTGGTCCACTGTTGATGATGTCATGAGTATATTGGTCCACTTTTGACGATGTCTGAATCTATTGACCCACAGTTGATGATGTCATGAGTATGTTGGTCCACTGTAATATGTGTTGTGTTGTTTGATTGGCAGGCGTCTGGCTCGCTCCACCCTGCTCCTGATCCCACTGTTTGGGATCCACTACACTGTGTTCGCCTTCTCACCCGAGGACGTCAGCAAGAGGGAGAGGCTGGTGTTTGAGCTAGGCCTTGGCTCCTTCCAGGTGTGTGTGTGTGTGTGTGTGTGTGTGTGTGTGTGTGTGTCTGTGTGTTTTTGTTTTACTATTCTTGTGAGGATAGTAAGCCAAGAGGAATTCGGACAAGTGAGGACATTTGGCCGGTCCTAAAAAGGAATTAGGATATTTTAGGCTTAGGGGTTAGGTTTAGGGTTAGGGGTTAGGTTTAGAGTTAAGGTTAGAATTAGGGTTAGAATTAGGGTTAAGGGTTAGATTTAGAGTTAGAGTTAGTGTGTGCGTGTGTATGTGTGCTTTCTGATGTGTGACTTTTGCATAAGTACAATGTACATTCCTGTGTATACCTGAAAGACAGTTTTCTCTGCTTGTGTTCTTTGTGTCCATGTAGGGCTTCGTTGTGGCTGTTCTCTACTGCTTTCTGAATGGAGAGGTAAGCTCTCTTTTAAACCAACCACTTGTTGCTTTAGGCACTGATAAATACAGCATCTCTCTCTCTCTCTCTCTATATATATATATAGAGAGAGAGAGAGAGAGAGAGAGAGAGAGAGAGAGAGAGAGAGAGAGAGAGAGAGAGAGAGAGAGAGAGAGAGAGAGAGAGAGAGAGAGAGAGAGAGAGAGAGAGAGAGAGAGAGAGAGAGAGAGAGAGAGAGAGAGAGAGAGAGAGAGAGAGAGAGAGAGAGAGAGAGGCATGCTGAGTCTTTCCAGCGAGGTCCATTAATAATGACCTTGTGAAGTATCTCCCTGAAGGTGCAGTCGGAGATCAAGAGGAAATGGCGCAGCTGGACGGTGAACAGGTACTTTGCTGTGGACCTGAAGCACCGGCACCCTTCGTTGGCCAGCAGTGGGGTGAACGGGGGAACACAGCTCTCCATCCTCAGCAAGAGCAGCTCTCAGATCCGCATGTCCAGCCTACAGGCCGAGTCGCCAGCCACCTAAGCCACATGAACTTCAACGGTGAAGCCCAGGGCCAAAGCCAGGGAGAGACCAACACTACTACTACTACTTCTATCACCCCTACACCAAGACCCATCAGCCACTTCCACACTGGACCTGATACTATGACCAACCTCAACCCTACACCCAACCTCACCCCTACATCCAACCTCACCCCTGCACCCAACCTCACCCCTATACCCACACCCAACCACAGACCACTACCAGTGACCAGCCTCACCAACCCATACCCATTCCCCAACCCATACCCAGACACCACCAACCCATACCCCGAGACAACCAACCCATACCCTGACACAACCCTGATCCTGGACTCTGGAGAACGCATCCCGGACCCTCCTAACTGCACTGCACCCAAAAGCCCAACTGAGCCCTTCATCTAACCTAACTGGATCAACAACTCAACCCTAATAAAGCCATGCCGAATCAATCACACCCAAACAAACCCAACCCCTAGCCCTATCCAAACTAACCAACCCAATACAATCCAAACTAACCCAACCCCTAGCCCTATCAAAAATAACCCAACCCCTAGCCCTATACAAACTAACCCTAGCCCTATCCAAACTAACCCAACCCCTAGCCCTATTCAAACTAATCCAACCCCTAGCCCTATCCAAACCAACCAAACCAATACAATCCAAACTAACCCAACCACCTGCCCTATCCAAACCAACCAACTCAATACAATCCAAACCAACCCCAAACCCTATCCAAACCAACCAACCCAATACAATCCAAACTAACCCAACCCCTAGTCCTATCCAAACCAACCCAATACAATCAAAATTAACCCAACCCCTAGCCCTATCCAAACCAAACCAACCCCTAGCCCTATCCAAACCAACCCAACCCCTAGCCCTATCCAGACCAACCCAACCCCTAGCCCTATCCAAACCAACCAACCCAATACAATCCAAACTAATCCAAATTCTAGCCCTATCCAAACTAACCCAACCCAATCCAAACTAAACCAACCCCTAGCCCTATCCAAATCAAGCAACCCATTAGAATCCAAACTAACCTAACCCCTAACCCTAGTCCTTTTTAAACCAACCCCGTAACTACCCAATTATCCTATTTTGGTGTGTATATGAAGGTATTTTCTGACTTTATTGTACAGGTAGAGGATGACAGTGGGAAAAGATAGAGGTTGAGTGAGCCTGATTCAAACCCATGCCGACACCGTAGAGACCAACCAGGCCACTCAACTCCTAGTTGTAACCAATCCAACCCATCCATTTCCAACTGAACCCAACACCTAGTCCTATTCCTAACCAAACCAACCCACCACTATCCAAACTAACCCAACACCTAGTCCTTACCAATCCAACTCATCCATACCCAAACTAACCTGACTCCTATTTCTATCCAAACCAGCCCATCACTATCTGAACTAACCCAGCCAACCCTGACTTAACCTACCCCAACATTAAAACCCAACTCTACCAGACATAGGACCAGAAAACCTAACACCTCACCAGCAGAACCTGTTCACGAGCAGTTGGAGGTGAATCCACCTTTAAACTGTTACAACTACAGTGTCTCCATCATGGAGCAACCCACCGTCGGGGGCCGTGGCCTAGCAGTGAATGTCAATCACCATTCAGAAACCATCAGACAAGGATCTTTACAGGGAAGGCAGAAAGCTATGTCAAGGAAAAGCATGGTTCATGGACTGTACATATCATCATGGTGTTATGTCAAAAACATTCCCCCCGTTTGGTTTATCATGTAGAGCAGAAGAGGTGGACCACTTCAGTGCTGCTGGAGCATCCGTCTAATACGACCAGTCATTGGAATCATCATCGTGTCCGAACAATGACAATAAGTATTTAACGACTCCTCCTCTCTTTCCTCAGTCTGTCTTTCAGCTTGTTGCAGACTCAAGTTAAGACTGTGTTTTGTTGTTCTGGGTATTGTTGTTGTTATGGCAACTCACTTATGGAGCAGTAACAAAACCATGAAGCCTCTATCAGAGTCCAAAATGTGCATGTGTACGCACAGCAGTGTTCTAGAATATTGGACCGTTGGCTTTCATACTTTTCGAATTCTCAGCGCGGCTCAAGCAATGTCTCCAACTGTTAACACATTCAAATGAATAGAGGACACGTACGCGGAGCACGTTGGTTGGGAATTTTGGCAAGGTGCCCGTTCGGGCTGTGCGTCTCAGAGCCACGTAGCTACAGTATGTCACAATGGGATGCCGGACTATCACGTCACTAAGTCTGTGGTCGGACTATCACGTCACTAAGTCTGTGGTCGGACTATCGCCTCACTGAGTCTGTGGACTCTCAATTACGCTTTACACGTCCTGTACAGGAGAAGCAACCAACAGGCCAATCGAGACAGACTGACCTAATGTAAATATTTATCAGCTGACCAATCAGGTTGCAGGTGTGAGCCTGTTTATAGAGGGCATATATTTAGATAGACATCATATCTTTGTATCTGTCCCATTATGGCATCTGTGAGAGCGTGGGCAGCTCCATTAAGGACATCTCCATTTTGAAGTAATCCTTTTATTATTTTACTACTTCTATGAGTTGGCAAACAAACTGAAAGGATGCATACTGCGATCTGGAGTATTATTTGAACAGGTATAAAGGTTGGCGATTTACTGCCACCTGCAGTTATGGAATGTTTGCTCACAATAATAATTAATTGGCTGATCCCTCCTGATGACCTGGATGGAATTATGTAATCCTTCCTTAACCCATAGGAAGTCCCAACCAGTTGACTACTAAAAATTGTGAAAGTCCTTAATGGCACTGCCCATGCTAAAAAAGGCTTTTGGCCACTAGTGTTGTCTATCTAAGTCTATGGTACAGGGAGAATGATCGTGTGAGTTTACTGTAAAATAATGAACAGTGAAAGGACACAAAATGGAGGCTAACGCACTACATCATGGGATACTATTCAGGCCTGGAGACTCAAGCCAGGATCAAGGCAAAATAAGTAATTACTGGACCAACAGTAGAAACAATGACTCTTAAAATATGAGGATAAAAGTCAACCACGACCAGAAGTAGAGCATCATAGTGCTTTGTATCACCGTACTATGACGTCAACAGCTATGTGTCAGCCAATGGCACAGGCCACCTTTACCTGTGTAAGCTGTGATTGGTGGAGTGACAGGAAGATGATGATGTCACTTCCTCCTTGCTATATGTACCACTCTTACTAGAGATTGAGGAATTCTTCCCACTGCGCACACACTGGTTGAATCAATGTTGTTTCCATGTAATTTCAATGAAATTATGTTGAACAAAAGTGGAATAGACATTGAATTGACGTCTTTGCCCAGTGGGATTCTTCTGAGGAAGACAGATGGCATGGGTAAAACCAGTATTTATGTGAAAGGTATATTTTCTACAGTTCATTTATGACGAATGAAATGCCAAAAATAAAACATGCGTTAAGGTAAGATGGTAATCTATTTTAGAAGTTATTTTAGAAGGATGAACAATGCTAAGGTTTGCCAACTACGACCATTACACAACAAACCTCTTTAAATCTTAGCATTGCTTATGATGAGAAGATGCCTTGGGTCTTTTCGGGTGAGGATTGATAGTGCCACTAGTTTTAAACAGCCGGTAGTACAGAAAATGTCAACGACAACTTACTCATGAATGGGTATCATGAGTTCAATGTATAACTGTGTTACATTGTTTGCATGAATTGTATTTTTCTTTCTTCTTTCGAATCTGTTTACAATTGTTTTGTGAGACTATTACTGTACCTGACACTGAAAAGGCAATGCAGTCCAATCTAGATTTTACTTAGTTTCTTCAGCAGTCTCTCAGCTAGCTTCAATATCTATATTTAACAAAATAGACAGAAAGTATCTTACCACATTGAGTTTTGATAAACACCTTCCTGAATTGTGTTTAAAAAAAATACTAGCCTGAAATGATTATTTTGGGGTATTTCTCTCATTCCAAAGATGAACACTCAACTCCACACTGAGTTTGCACGGCCGTATACATTTGCAAAGGCTGAGTAAAAGCTTTGCAACTGATGTCACTACAGATTTGATCCTTTGGTCTGATTTAACTGTTATTATTCTATATTCTAATCCCATGTTAATCCTAATCCCATGTTAAACTCTCCTAATTTACTTTAGTCTCCAAAGTGCCTTTATGCACAAAACGGCAAGTATTTCTGTTAATCTGAGAGATTTTTTTAGACTTTATTTTTTAAACGAAACTGCAAAGTATGTAAAAACATGTGGTCAACAAAAGTGCTTTTATGATGTTACACTGAATCAGTATTTTATTAACCTGGAGGCCTTTGAAATACCTAGAGCTCATTTCTGGTTTAAGATGGGCATAACCTACGACCTTTAACCTACGACCTATAACCTACGACCTATAACCTATGACCTAAACCACTTTTATTTTGAGTATGGTCAATCTATATCATATACACAATAATATGTATGATTGATTGACTGTTCTATTTTGCAGCTTTCAGTCCTTTATACTCATAATATTGTTTGTATATCAAAATAATGGGACACTGGTTGATTGAATTAAGTGACTGTGCACCGTTTGTGACTGCAGGCAAATGCTGTGCTTTTTAACTGGAGTGAAAGACACAAAAATTTAACATAAATTCTCAATTTGGTTTGGTCACGTACAGTACAAATAATTGACTTTATTCTCAAACTGAAACTGAAAAAACAAAACGTTTTGTCATATTATTTTATTTCCTTGTCGATGTATACTATAAAGTATAGATAAAGCAACAATGCATATCTGTAAACAGTGTGTTAGCGTGTCAAACGTTTGATGAACAGTTGATGATTCCCCAGCCCACCCGAAAAAGCACAGTTCTTTAACAAGACTATCTGATCAGAAACACACTACAGTCGTGGTCAAAGGTTTTGAGAATGACACAAATACTAAATAACTGCCATCATGTCAGTGATTCTCTCATTAACACAGGTGAGAGTGTTGACAAGGACAAGGCTGGAGATCACTCTGTCATGCTGATTGAATTAGAATAACAGACTGGAAGCTTTAAAAGGACGGTGGTGCTTGAAATCATTGTTCTTCCTCTGTTAACCATGGTTACCTGGGTCAACACCGCAAATATTGAGTCTTTGCATAAACTTAATGTAATTGTCAATAAAAGCCTTTGACACTTATGGAATGCTTGTAATTATACTTCAGTATACCATAGTACCATCTGACAAAAATATCTCATAACACTGAAGCAGCGAACTTTGTGAAGACCAATACTTGTGTCATTCTCAACTTTTGACCACGACTGTACTTACTGTCAGGAATAGTTTCCCATTGTTCATTAAAGAAGCATATAGAGGCTGGTTCAGATGAAGATGAATGAGAAGGGGGGCAGACAGAATGCTGTGTGTTTTTCTTAAGTCTGGACCTGTATTTAGCACTCCTGCTCTGAGACGCTTTATGAACACGCCTGTAATATGGGTCCATCCATCCGTGTGAGTACAAATGGCCAAAAGGTGTCCCTGTTTCACTTTGAAACAGGTTGGACAATCAGAAAACGATGATCTGGTTTTGGTTTCCATCACAAGTTGAATGTTTAGCAGGAGTTCATTATTAAAACCATAATGACAGTCTCAGCATGTCATGAGCCAATTTTAAGAGTATTAATTAATTTCCAAGAGTATTTATGTTATGAAATATACATAGCCTTATATCGCCGGTCAATGTGATGTCAATTAGAGATGTAATCATTCTAAGAATACAGTATGTTGTTTATTAAATATGTTGTTATAATGAAGTAGTTATCCACATACATGTACAGTAGTTTAGATGTGTGTCCCAAATTGCACCCTTTTCCCTAATCCTTGTATAGTGTACTACCTTTGACCAGGGCCCATAGGGAAAAGGTATGCACTAAATAGGGAATCGGGTGCCATTTGGGATGGAGACTAAGTGTTTTACAAATATGTGTAGTCTACCATTGTGGCTTATAAATTGTCAAACTGAATTCTGCCGTTTCGTTGTGTAAGACAGTATCTCGTAAATGGAGTCGTCCGTGGTGCAAAGTGAATATTAGCAGTCATTCGAATTTTGCTCTGTGGTTGTTATCGTTTTAGTATTATTTTGGTGATAGTGTTTGTTCAAATGTGAAGAATATTGTATTGCTGCCTATAATCTCTTGTAGACTGATGCATGCATCTTTGATGGTTTGATCCCTTTCACCAAGCTGTAGTTTATTATTCTGCAGATGAAATCTTACTGGGAGAGGGAATTTAAGTGTGACATTATTTTTACTACATTCTGATCATGTAGTCAGCTGTTTCTAGGAATCAGCTCTAAGGAAGGCAAATACAATGGTGTTCAATAGTTAATTATTATTTACAACTATTGAACCAGAAAGGGGCATAGGGTTAGAAAGCCGTCCACTAAAATGTGAATAATATTTTTCTGTTTGAAAACAGAGTTGCTGGTCAATTGTCAGTAGGAAGGGACATTTTAAAACATCTATGATCGGGCCTAGTCAGAACCACTTGTCCCCTGTTCATTTTAAATTATTTTCTATTGAATGTTAATACGTTTTAGTGTCCTTTGACGTGAGGGTAATTGCCATAGTACATTTCTAAATAAATAGCCAATACCTTTTATAGTTTCCAACCATCACAAGATGACATTTAGAAAGCTGGCTCTGTTTAGGATGGAAAAGAGACAACAGGGCTGCGTTCAGCAGGGCACAATGTTGTAGAACACTCAGACAGAAAAACATAATGTAGAACAAACATGCCACTCTGAAATGTAGAGTAAGGACTCACGTCAGCTCTATTCATAACATTTCTATCTGCAACGTTCCACAACATTTGCCTACCTAATATAGCCCAGGACAAGAGTACTGTACACTGATGGCTGAATGTAATGTAACTGTTGTATAGGAAATTATTTATACCGCTGCTCTGTGGTCTGAAGGGTTGGGGTCAATTACATTTCAATTCAGTCAATGCCGGAAGTAAACTAAAATACCAATTCCAATTTTTCTCAATGCTTTTTAATGAAAAACTAATGGAATTAAGAATTTCAGTTTGAATTTAAATAGAATTTGCTGTCTGCTTCTGTCTGTTTTTAAACTAATCTTCTCTTTCACCGCTGCGCTGTATAAATGTCTTATTGTTTTGATGTATATATTAAAGCGGGAAGGAAACCCTTTTCTTGGAGTGCCGCAGGTACATCAGGATTCTGTTCCATCTAGGTACCACGCCGGACCAACTGAGCTTATTGATCAGTTCAGTGATTGCCTAAATTCAACACACCTGGTCTTCCAGGTCGGTTAAATCAAAAACATGAAGTGCCTGTGGCACTCCAGGACCAGGGTTGCCTACCATTGTGTTAAAGAGGTTTTGTACATTATTATTGAATTATTGACTTTAAGTCGCAATAAATGTTTTGGACTTGTTGACTCATTGATGTTGTGTATGTGTGTTTGTTTTTTGGACTTATAGTACAGCCCTGTATTAGCCTGGTGCCAGATCTGTTTGTGCTTTTTTGCCAACTCTTATGGCCACTGTCATGCCAAACATGACATGACGATAGGAGTTGGCAAGACAGCACAAACAGATCTGGCACCAGGCTAGCCCTCTACAGAAACAGCATCACACCAGAAATGTTCAGTAATGTTGTAGCCAGGAACCTGTTAGGGGGGAAAGATCTTTCAGCTTTTTACAGCCTCAGAAAGAGAGAAGAACACAGTTCGCACACAGATGTGAATATTACACCATCTCAACTCCACAATACCTCAAAAGCTGTTTAAACAGGAGCTCAAGTCAAAATGCTATATCCATTGATCCTTTCAGTATCTTACAATCTCACAGTCAATAAAAGCCTTGCTCAGTTCAGATCAGTTCCATGTTCTTGTCACAATTTGAACCCAACAAAGAAGCAAGTACAATAATACAGTATGCCGCACATGTTAGATTAATAGAGTATATAGATACGCTTTAAAAAAAAGAATCAAATCAATCAAGGTACAGTATATGTTAGTATAGTATGCTTATTATATTCCACAAATAAATGACTTATTACAATTGATATAATTCTTGATATGAACACACGTGATGATTGCCTGACATGTCAGATGAGCAACACAGACCAGTAGTACATTGTAAAGGCACCAGAGGTCATCGTCTGACAATCACTGCCTTTTCCCACAATCACAGATTCACATAGCAGGTCACAAGCTCCAAAGCATGAATGGCTTTTTAATACAGTGTTTCATGTATATATACACCGAATACCTTAACCATTTACAGTACCCATTTACTTCTGATTTAGTTTGTCTTCTGGAAAGGTACTTTATTGACCAAAACAAAATATGACTCTACAGTGCTTCCTTGTGGAGAGATGCAATTATTGACACCAAGAAATAAACAGACGAGATAATCCAAAGAACTGTACATTTTCCCAACTACACAATATAAATATCTGAAAACATACACATACTGTACAGTTTCAACCTCTTGACAAATCCATCTGTCAATACAATTACCTTTCCCTAAAATGTATTGATAGCACACGAAGTATGTAACAACACATCTTTGCAATTTGCCAATAAATTGATATACAATTTATATAATTCTATTGAAAAGCATGTTGTATTATATTTTATTAATTTACTCATTTTATTATATAACTAAATGTGGTTACACCATAAACCTAGTACCTATTTATACGTGTATATGAATAAAAAATATTAGCATGTTCATAACTAAATCATTAAAATGTGTTATGGGTATATGTTATGGGTATATGTTACAGATTGCTCAGAAATATAGAACATATATAGAACTTTCAAACAGTTTTTATATAAATACGTTGACTTTGGTGTTTATAAAATCTGGTAGTGAATCTATCTCTAAATAAATGCAATGTAATCCAAGAAAACAGGAGTACACAGTTTCAAAAGTAAAACCAATCTAGACTATCTATAATCTATCATTTCTATAATCTATAATCTCTTTCATTTCTATAATCTCTATAATCTATCATCTCTATAATCTATAATCTCTATAATCTATCATCTCTATATACTGTCATCTCTATAAATCACTATAATCTATCATCTCTATAATCTATCTTCTCTGTTATCTATCATCTCTATAATCTCTATAATCTCATTCATTCATCTCTATGTACACTTCTACATTAAAACCTCTTAAACTGACAGTCCCTGAAATTGTGCACTAGAATTACTGTCACGACTTCCGCCGAGGCTGCCTCCCCTCCTTGTTCGGGCAGGTTTCGGCGTTCGTCGTCACCGGCTTACTAGCTGCTGCCGATCCATTTATCATCACTCCACTTGTCTTGTCTAATTAATCACACACACCTGGTTCTTATCCCCAATTAGTCATTGTATAACTGTTCCCTCTGCTTTCTTGTCTGTGTGGGTGATTGTTTGTAGTGAGCTGTGTGTAGCTTGGTTGAGCTACCCTTACCTTGTTGTTGCCAGGGTAGATATTTCCCCTGTGCCTGAGTGGTTGAATCGATGCATGGGGCGCGCTTCTTTACCAAATTGGATCTCAGGAGTGCGTACAACCTGGTGCGTATCCAAGAGGGAGATGAGTGGAAGACAGCATTCAGCACAACCACGGGCATTATGAATACCTGGTGATGTCCTATGGTTTGATGAATGCTCCCTCAGTTTTCCAGTCCTTTGTGAACGAGGTGTTTCGGGACATGCTTGGTCGCGGTGTAATGGTCTACATCGATGACAT
The DNA here is from genome assembly GCF_964263955.1 of Coregonus lavaretus. Classification (NCBI taxonomy): domain Eukaryota; kingdom Metazoa; phylum Chordata; class Actinopteri; order Salmoniformes; family Salmonidae; genus Coregonus; species Coregonus lavaretus. Next base: position 54,551,998 of record NC_139993.1, on the reverse strand, counting down.
CCTGGTGTATTCCGCTACTCGCACTGAGCATGTGTCCCTGGTTCGCAAGGTGCTGGCCCGACTGTTGGAGAATGACCTTTATGCTGAGGCAGAGAAGTGTATGTTTTTCAAGCAGTCCATCTCCTTCCTTGGAACCGCATTTCCACCTCGGGTGGAGATGGAGGGAGATCGCATTTCAGCCGTGCGTAATTGGCCGACTCCAACCACGGTTAAGGAGGTGCAGCGATTCCTTGGTTTTGCCAACTACTATCGAAGGTTTATCCGGAGCTTTGGCAAGGTCGCAGCTCCCATCACATCCCTGTTGAAGGGTGGGCCGTCCCCGCTCCGCTGGTCTGCTGAGGCGGATCTGGCCATCAGGAGACTGCGGGGTCTGTTCACCTCAGCTCCGGTACTAGCCCACCCCGATCCATCACTACCGTTTGTAGTGGAGGTGGACGCGTCCGAGGTAGGGATGGGCGCTGTCCTATCCCAACGCTCGGGCACGCCACCCAAGCTCCGCCCCTATGCCTTCTTCTCGAAGAAGCTCAGCCCGGCGGAGCAGAACTACGACGTTGGTGATTGGGAGCTGTTGGCTGTTGTCCGAGCCTTGACCGTGTGGAGGCATTGGCTCGAAGGGGCGAAACACCCTTTCCTCGTCTGGACGGACCACCGTAACCTGGAGTACATCCGGGCAGCGAGGAGGCTGAATCCGCGCCAGGCCAGGTGGGCCCTATTCTTCACCCGGTTTGATTTTACATTGTCATACATTCCGGGTGCGAAGAACGTGAAGGCAGACGCACTGTCCCGGCTGTATGACACAGAGGAGAGGCCCAGAGACAACACCCCCATACTCTCGGCCTCCCTCATTGTGGCACCGGTAGTATGGGCGATGGACGCGGATATAGAGCAGGCATTACGCACAGATCCATCTCCACCTCAGTGTCCAGCTGGGCTGCAGTACGTGCCTGCTCTTATCCGTGATCGTCTGATCTTCTGGGCACACACGTCACCCTCCTCTGGTCACCCAGGTATCGATCGGACAGTGCGCTGCCTGAGCGGAAAGTACTGGTGGCCTACCTTGGCTAAGGATAAGGACGTGAGGGTGTACGTCTCCTCCTGCTCGGTGTGCGCCCAGAGTAAGGCACCTCCCAGCGGGTAAGCTACAACCATTACCAGTTCCACAACGACCATGGTCTCACCTTAGCATTGATTTTCTGACTGATCTTCCCCTCTCCCAAGGTAACACCACCATCCTGGTCGTTGTGGACCGCTTCTCAAAATCCTGCCTCCTCCTTCCTCTGCCCGTTCTCCCCACGGCCCTGCAGACTGCGGAGGCCCTGTTTACTCACGTCTTCCGGCACTACGGGGTACCAGAGGATATAGTGTCTGACCGAGGTCCCCACTTCACGACCAAGGTCTGGAAGGCGTTCATGGAACGTCTGGGGGTCTCGGTCAGCCTGACCTCTGGGTTCCACCCCGAGAGTAATGGGCAGGTGGAACAGGTAAATCAGGACGTGGGTGGTTCCTGCGGTCTTACTGCCAGGATCGGCCGGGGGAGTGGTCAGTGTTCTTGCCATGGCCAGAATATGCCCAGAACTCTCTCCGCCACTCCTCCACTAACCTAACGCCTTTCCAGTGTGTTCTAGGTTACCAACCAGTTCTGGCACCGTGGCACCAGAGCCAGACCGAGGCTCCTGCGGTGGATGACAGGTTTCGGCGCGCGGAGGAGACGTGGGATGCTGCCCACGTTCACCTCCAATGCGCAGTGCGTCGTCAGAAGGCCAACGCTGACTGCCAACGCAGTGAGTTCCCCGTCTTTGTACTGGGGGATCGGGTCTGGCTCTCGACCCGGAATCTGCCCCTCCGCCTGCCCTGCCGGAAGCTGAGCCCGCGGTTTGTGGGGCCGTTCAAAGTCCTGAGGAGAGTCAACGAGGTCACATATAGGTTATTACTTCCCCCTGATTACCGTATTAACCCCTCGTTTCATGTGTCTCTCCTCAGGCCGGTGGTAGCTGGTCCGCTCCAGGAGTCTGAGGTGCGGGAGGTCCCTCCACCTCCTCTGGACATCGAGGGGGCCCCGGCGTACTCAGTCCGTTCCATCTAGGATTCGAGGCGTCGAGTGGGGGGCCTTCAGTACCTCATGGAGACGGAGGGGTACGGTGCTGGGTCCCGTGAGGGATATCCTCGATCCCTCCATGTTACGGGATTTCCACGGTCGCCATCCGGCTCGTCCTGCTCCGCGTCCTCCTGGCCGTCCCTGATGCCGGGGTCGGAGCGCTGCTGGAGCCGCGCGTCAAGGGGGGGGGGGTACTGTCACGACTTCCGCCGAGGCTGCCTCCTCTCCTTGTTCGGGCAGGTTTCGGCAGGTCACCGGCTTACTAGCTGCTGCCGATCCATTTATCATCACTCCACTTGTCTTGTCTAATTAATCACAACACCTGGTTCTTATCCCCAATTAGTCATTGTATAAGTGTCCCCTCTGCTTCCTTGTCTGTGTGGGTGATTGTTTGTAGTGAGCTGTGTGTAGCTCGGTTGAGCTACCCTTACCTTGTTGTTGCCAGGGTAGATATTTCCCCTGTGCCTGAGTTTTGTTGTCGCATGCTTGCGCAACTGTTTATCGACGGAATAAACTCTTTGGATGCGTATTACTCTCCTGCGCCTGACTCCTATCACACGCATCACAATTACTTAAAAAAGATATGTATATGTTTACATGACCCACCGTTTTATATCAGAAGACAGCAATACAGACCTTCCTAGGACCATGTAAACGTCCTCTGTCGAATAAACTTGTATTTGCCTCCCTCTGGTGGTCGGTTGCATCATTACATCGATTTATATCACTTCACTGCGACTTTACATCAAAGGGGCGGTCCTTAGAAAAACATTTATCAGCTCGACTGCTTCACCGCACAGACATGGCACGGCACAGACATGGCAAAGCAATTGCAGAATTTGTCTCGAGCAGGTGGATCTAAATACATAACTTCCATAGATCTACGACAAAGAATGTGAGCTACACACTTCCTTAAACCTAAAAGAAGTAATTTTGTGTAGAAGTCAAACATGTTTTACGTTGGAGGCAGACACATTGCATATGCTCAGAACGACAAATCGATCCCTTTACATAGCCTTTCTCCCCTTGTCTATAGGAGGGATGCACGCTGTTTAAATGGCCCAAATGTTGATTTAGACAAAAGTTCACAAATTTAACAGATTTTGACTATCACTAATGTCATGATATGTTTGGTAAAGTAATAAAGAAGGTGAAATATTTTGGTTAGATGTTCCGAGAACAGATTATAACTATATTATGGACATATTATAAAGTATGAAAAGGCTTATTCATTCACAATTTTATCATCATATTAGTATATGTTTTATTATATTTTTATTGTGTACTAGATCATATGGGTTGAAAAGTGTTTTTTTTCTCAGACATAAATAAACAATTCTAAGTGAAAGCCAAAGGTCATAGCTTTTTTTGGGGGGGGCCTCTTGCTAGATGGATGACTAAAGCCATAGTGAAACAGTGCAAAATGGCTGCCAGCTCAACTGGTTTTAAGACAAATAATAACAACAAAAAACAAGGTCTATATACAGTAAATAATAATCTTTACAGTTTAGTGCTCCAGAC
>NC_139993.1:54510882-54543382 GCF_964263955.1 Coregonus lavaretus | reverse complement strand
ATAGAAAGAGGAGAGAGGGAAAGAGAAAGAGAAGTACAGGGGGAAGGAGAAAGAGAAGGACAGGGGGAGGGAGAAAAAGAATTACAGGGGCAAGGAGAAAGAGAAGAACAGGGAGAAGGAGAAAGAGAAGAACAGGGGGAAGGAGAAGAGTACAGAGGGAAGGAGAAGAGAAGAACAGGGGGAAGGAGAAAGAGAAAGAGAAGTACAGGGGGAAGGAGAAGAGAAGAACAGGGGGAAGGAGAAAGAGAAGAACAGGGGGAAGGAGAAAGAGAAGTACAGGGGGAAGGAGAAGAGAAGAACAGGGGGAAGGAGAAGAGAATAACAGGGGGAAGGAGAGAGAGCAGAACAGGGGGAAGGAGAAAGATAGTACAGGGGGGAGGAGAAGAGAAGAACAGGGGGAAGGAGTAGAGAAGAACAAGGGGAAGGAGAAGAGAAAATCAGGGGGAAGGAGAAAGAGAAGTACAGGGGGAAGGAGAATAGAAGAACAGGGGGAAGGAGAAGAGAAGTACAGGGGGAAGGAGAAAGAGAAGTACAGGGGGAAGGAGAGGAGAAGTACAGGGGGAAGGAGAAAAAGATAAATACAGGGGGAAGGAGAAAGATAAGTACAGGGGGAAGGAGAAAGAGAAGAACAGGGGGAAGGAGAAAGAGAAGTACAGGGGGAAGGGGAAAAAGTACAGGGGGAAGGAGAAGAGAAGTACAGGGGGAAGGAGAAAGAGAAGTACAGGGGGAAGAAGAAAGAGAAGTACAGGGGGAAGGAGGAAGAGAAGTACAGGGGGAAGGAGAAGAGAAGAACAGGGGGAAGGAGAAGAGAAGAACAGGGGGAAGGAGAAAGAGAAGAACAGGGGGAAGGAGAAGAGAAGTACAGGGGGAAGGAGAAAGAGAAGTACAGGGGGAAGGAGAAAGAGAGGTACAGGGGGAAGGAGAAGAGAAGTACAGGGGAAGGAGAAGAAAATAACAGGGGGAATGAGAAGAGAAGAACAGGGGGAAGGAGAAAGAGAAGAACAGGGGGAAGGAGAAAGAGAAGAACAGGGGGAAGGAGAAAGAGAAATACAGGGGGAAGGAGATAGAGAAGTACAGGGGGAAGGAGAAAGAGAAGTACAGGGGGAAGGAGAAGAGAATAACAGGGGGAAGGAGTAAGAGAAGAACAGGGGGAAGGAGAAAGAGAAGTACAGGGGGAAGGAGAAAGAGAAGTACAGGGGGAAGGAGAAGAGAAGAACAGGGGGAAGAAGAAGAGAAAAACAGGGGGAAGGAGAAAGAGTAAGAGAAGTACAGGGGGAAGGAGAAGAGAAGAAAAGGGGGAAGGAGAATGAGAAGTACAGGGGAAATGAGAAAGATAAGTACAGGGGGAAGGAGAAGAGAAGAACAGGGGGGAGGAGAAAGAGAAGAACAGGGGGAAGGAGAAAGAGAAGTACAGGGGGAAGGAGAATGAGAAGTACAGGGGAAAGGAGAAAGATAAGTACAGGGGGAAGGAGAAGAGAAGAACAGGGGGGAGGAGAAAGAGAAGAACAGGGGGAAGGAGAAAGAGAAGAACAGGGGGAAGGAGAAAGAGAAGTAAAGGGGTAAGGAGAAAGAGAAGTACAGGGGGAAGGAGAAAGAGAAGTAGAGGGGAAGGAGGAAGGGAAGGACAGGGGGAAGGAGAAGAGAATAACAGGGGGAAGGAGAAATAGAAGTACAGGGGGAAGGAAAAAGAGAAGTACAGGGGGAAGGAGAAAGAGAAGTACAGGGGGAAGGAGAAAGATAAGTACAGGGGGAAGGAGAAAGAGAAGAACAGGGGGAAGGAGAAAGAGAAGTACAGGGGGAAGGAGAAAGAGAAGTACAGGGGGAAGGAGAAAGATAAGTACAGGGGGAAGGAGAAAGAGAAGAACAGGGGGAAGGAAAAAGAGAAGTACAGGGTGAAGGAGAAAGAGAAGTACAGGGGGAAGGAGAAAGAGAAGTACAGGGGGAAGGAGAAGAGAAGAACAGGGGGAGGAGAAAGACAAGAACAGGGGGAAGGAGAAAGAGAAGTACAGGGGTAAGGAGAAAGAGAAGTACAGGGGGAAGGAGAAAGAGAAGTACAGGGGGAAGGAGGAAGGGAAGTACAGGGGGAAGGAGAAGAGAATAACAGGGGGAAGGAGAAAGATAAGTACAGGGTGAAGGAGAAAGAGAAGTACAGGGGGAAGGAGACAGAGAAGTACAGGGGGGAGGAGAAGAGAAGGACAGGGGGAAGGAGAAAGAGAAATACAGGGGGAAGGGGAAAATAAGTACAAGGGGAAGGAGAAAGAGAAGAACAGGGGGAAGGAGAAAGAGAAGTACAGGGGGAATGAGAAAATAAGTACAGGGGGAAGGAGAAAGAGAAATACAGGGGGAAGGAGAAGAGAAGAACAGGGGGAAGGGGAGGGAGAAAGAGAAAAACGGGGGAAGGAGAAAGAGTAGAACGGGGGAAGGAGAAGAGAAGAACAGGGGGAAGGAGAGGAGAAGTACAGGGGGAAGGAGAAGAGAAGTACAGGGGGAAGGAGAAAGAGAAGAACAGGGGGAAGGAGTATGAGAAGTACAGGGGGAAGGAGAAAGAGAAGTACAGGGGGAAGGAGAAGAGAAGAACAGGGGGAAGAAGAAGAGAAGAACAGGGGGAAGGAGAAAGAGTAAGAGAAGTACAGGGGGAAGGAGAAGAGAAGAAAAGGGGGAAGGAGAATGAGAAGTACAGGGGAAATGAGAAAGATAAGTACAGGGGGAAGGAGAAGAGAAGAACAGGGGGGAGGAGAAAGAGAAGAACAGGGGGAAGGAGAAAGAGAAGTACAGGGGGAAGGAGAATGAGAAGTACAGGGGAAAGGAGAAAGATAAGTACAGGGGGAAGGAGAAGAGAAGAACAGGGGGGAGGAGAAAGAGAAGAACAGGGGGAAGGAGAAAGAGAAGTACAGGGGGAAGGAGAAAGAGAAGTACAGGGGGAAGGAGGAAGGGAAGTACAGGGGGAAGGAGAAGAGAAGAACAGGGCGAAGGAGAAAGAGAAGTACAGGGGGAAGGAGAAGAGGAGTACAGGGGGAAGGAGAAAGAGAAGTACAGGGGGAAGGAGAAGAGAAGAACAGGGGAAAGAAGAAGAGAAGAACAGGGGGAAGGAGAAAGAGTAAGAGAAGTACAGGGGGAAGGAGAAGAGAAGAACAGGGGGAAGGAGAAAGAGAAGAACAGGGGGAAGGAGAAAGAGAAGTACAGGGGGAAGGAGAAGAGAAGAACAGGGGGAAGGAGAAGAGAAGAACAGGGGGGAGGAGAGAGAGAAGAACAGGGGGAAGGAGAAAGATAAGTACAGGGGGAAGGAGAAGAGAAGAACAGGGGGAAGGAGTGGAGAAGAACAAGGGGAAGGAGAAGAGAAAATCAGGGGGAAGGAGAAAGAGAAGTACAGGGGGAAGGAGAACAGAAGAACAGGGGGAAGGAGAAGAGAAGTACAGGGGGAAGGAGAAAGAGAAGTACAGGGGGAAGGAGAGGAGAAGTACAGGGGGAAGGAGAAGAGAAGTACAGGGGGTAGGAGAAAGAGAAGAACAGGGGGAAGGAGAAAGAGAAGTACAGGGGTAAGGAGAAAGAGAAGTACAGGGGGAAGGAGAAAGAGAAGTAGAGGGGAAGGAGGAAGGGAAGGACAGGGGGAAGGAGAAGAGAATAACAGGGGGAAGGAGAAATAGAAGTACAGGGGGAAGGAAAAAGAGAAGTACAGCGGGAAGGAGAAAGAGAAGTACAGGGGGAAGGAGAAAGATAAGTACAGGGGGAAGGAGAAAGAGAAGAACAGGGGGAAGGAGAAAGATAAGTACAGGGGGAAGGAGAAAGAGAAGAACAGGGGGAAGGAGAAAGAGAAGTACAGGGGGAAGGAGAAAGAGAAGTACAGGGGGAAGGAGAAGAGATAAGTACAGGGGGAAGGAGAAAGAGAAGAACAGGGGGAAGGAGAAAGAGAAGTACAGGGGGAAGGAGAAAGAGAAGTACAGGGCGAAGGAGAAGAGAAGAACAGGGGGAGGAGAAAGAGAAGAACAGGGGGAAGGAGAAAGAGAAGTACAGGGGTAAGGAGAAAGAGAAGTACAGGGGGAAGGAGAAGAGAAGAACAGGGGGAAGGAGAAAGAGTAAGAGAAGTACAGGGGGAAGGAGAAGAGAAGAAAAGGGGGAAGGAGAATGAGAAGTACAGGGGAAATGAGAAAGATAAGTACAGGGGGAAGGAGAAGAGAAGAACAGGGGGGAGGAGAAAGAGAAGAACAGGGGGAAGGAGAAAGAGAAGTACAGGGGGAAGGAGAATGAGAAGTACAGGGGAAAGGAGAAAGATAAGTACAGGGGGAAGGAGAAGAGAAGAACAGGGGGGAGGAGAAAGAGAAGAACAGGGGGAAGGAGAAAGAGAAGTACAGGGGGAAGGAGAAAGAGAAGTACAGGGGGAAGGAGGAAGGGAAGTACAGGGGGAAGGAGAAGAGAAGAACAGGGCGAAGGAGAAAGAGAAGTACAGGGGGAAGGAGAAGAGGAGTACAGGGGGAAGGAGAAAGAGAAGTACAGGGGGAAGGAGAAGAGAAGAACAGGGGAAAGAAGAAGAGAAGAACAGGGGGAAGGAGAAAGAGTAAGAGAAGTACAGGGGGAAGGAGAAGAGAAGAACAGGGGGAAGGAGAAAGAGAAGAACAGGGGGAAGGAGAAAGAGAAGTACAGGGGGAAGGAGAAGAGAAGAACAGGGGGAAGGAGAAGAGAAGAACAGGGGGGAGGAGAGAGAGAAGAACAGGGGGAAGGAGAAAGATAAGTACAGGGGGAAGGAGAAGAGAAGAACAGGGGGAAGGAGTGGAGAAGAACAAGGGGAAGGAGAAGAGAAAATCAGGGGGAAGGAGAAAGAGAAGTACAGGGGGAAGGAGAACAGAAGAACAGGGGGAAGGAGAAGAGAAGTACAGGGGGAAGGAGAAAGAGAAGTACAGGGGGAAGGAGAGGAGAAGTACAGGGGGAAGGAGAAGAGAAGTACAGGGGGTAGGAGAAAGAGAAGAACAGGGGGAAGGAGAAAGAGAAGTACAGGGGTAAGGAGAAAGAGAAGTACAGGGGGAAGGAGAAAGAGAAGTAGAGGGGAAGGAGGAAGGGAAGGACAGGGGGAAGGAGAAGAGAATAACAGGGGGAAGGAGAAATAGAAGTACAGGGGGAAGGAAAAAGAGAAGTACAGCGGGAAGGAGAAAGAGAAGTACAGGGGGAAGGAGAAAGATAAGTACAGGGGGAAGGAGAAAGAGAAGAACAGGGGGAAGGAGAAAGATAAGTACAGGGGGAAGGAGAAAGAGAAGAACAGGGGGAAGGAGAAAGAGAAGTACAGGGGGAAGGAGAAAGAGAAGTACAGGGGGAAGGAGAAGAGATAAGTACAGGGGGAAGGAGAAAGAGAAGAACAGGGGGAAGGAGAAAGAGAAGTACAGGGGGAAGGAGAAAGAGAAGTACAGGGCGAAGGAGAAGAGAAGAACAGGGGGAGGAGAAAGAGAAGAACAGGGGGAAGGAGAAAGAGAAGTACAGGGGTAAGGAGAAAGAGAAGTACAGGGGGAAGGAGAAAGAGAAGTACAGGGGGATGGAGGAAGGGAAGTACAGGGGGAAGGAGAAGAGAATAACAGGGGGAACGAGAAAGATAAGTAGAGGGTGAAGGAGAAAGAGAAGTACAGGGGGAAGGAGACAGAGAAGTACAGGGGGGAGGAGAAGAGAAGAACAGGGGGAAGGAGAAAGAGAAGTACAGGGGTAAGGAGAAAGAGAAGTACAGGGGGAAGGAGAAAGAGAAGTAGAGGGGAAGGAGGAAGGGAAGGACAGGGGGAAGGAGAAGAGAATAACAGGGGGAAGGAGAAATAGAAGTACAGGGGGAAGGAAAAAGAGAAGTACAGGGGGAAGGAGAAAGAGAAGTACAGGGGGAAGGAGAAAGATAAGTACAGGGGGAAGGAGAAAGAGAAGAACAGGGGGAAGGAGAAAGAGAAGTACAGGGGGAAGGAGAAAGAGAAGTACAGGGGGAAGGAGAAAGATAAGTACAGGGGGAAGGAGAAAGAGAAGAACAGGGGGAAGGAGAAAGAGAAGTACAGGGTGAAGGAGAAAGAGAAGTACAGGGGGAAGGAGAAAGAGAAGTACAGGGGGAAGGAGAAGAGAAGAACAGGGGGAGGAGAAAGAGAAGAACAGGGGGAAGGAGAAAGAGAAGTACAGGGGTAAGGAGAAAGAGAAGTACAGGGGGAAGGAGAAAGAGAAGTACAGGGGGATGGAGGAAGGGAAGTACAGGGGGAAGGAGAAGAGAATAACAGGGGGAAGGAGAAAGATAAGTACAGGGTGAAGGAGAAAGAGAAGTACAGGGGGAAGGAGACAGAGAAGTACAGGGGGGAGGAGAAGAGAAGGACAGGGGGAAGGAGAAAGAGAAATACAGGGGGAAGGGGAAAATAAGTACAAGGGGAAGGAGAAGAGAAGAACAGGGGGAAGGAGAAAGAGAAGTACAGGGGGAATGAGAAAATAAGTACAGGGGGAAGGAGAAAGAGAAATACAGGGGGAAGGAGAAGAGAAGAACAGGGGGAAGGGGAAGGAGAAAGAGAAAAACGGGGGAAGGAGAAAGAGTAGAACGGGGGAAGGAGAAGAGAAGAAGAGGGGGAAGGAGAGGAGAAGTACAGGGGGAAGGAGAAGAGAAGTACAGGGGGAAGGAGAAAGAGAAGAACAGGGGGAAGGAGAAAGAGAAGTACAGGGGTAAGGAGAAAGAGAAGTACAGGGGGAAGGAGAAAGAGAAGTAGAGGGGGAAGGAGGAAGGGAAGGACAGGGGGAAGGAGAAGAGAATAACAGGGGGAAGGAGAAAGAGAAGTACAGGGGGAAGGAAAAAGAGAAGTACAGGGGGAAGGAGAAAGAGAAGTACAGGGGGAAGGAGAGGAGAAGTACAGGGGGAAGGAGAAAGAGAAGTACAGGGGGAAGGAGAAAGAGAAGTACAGGGGGAAGGAGAAAGAATAGTACAGGTGAAGGAGAAAGAGAAGAACAGGGGGAAGGAGAAAGAGAAGTACAGGGCGAAGGAGAAAGAGAAGTACAGGGGGAAGGAGAAGAGAAGAACAGGGGGAGGAGAAAGAGAAGAACAGGGGGAAGGAGAAAGAGAAGTACAGGGGTAAGGAGAAAGAGAAGTACAGGGGGAAGGAGGAAGGGAAGTACAGGGGGAAGGAGAAGAGAATAACAGGGGGAAGGAGAAAGATAAGTACAGGGGGAAGGAGAAAGAGAAGTACAGGGGGAAGGAGACAGAGAAGTACAGGGGGAGGGGAAGAGAAGGACAGGGGGAAGGAGAAAGAGAAATACAGGGGGAAGGGAAAAATAAGTACAAGGGGAAGGAGAAGAGAAGAACAGGGGGAAGGACAAAGAGAAGTACAGGGGGAAGGAGAAAATAAGTACAGGGGGAAGGAGAAAGAGAAGTACAGGGGGAAGGAGAAAGATAAGTACAGGGGGAAGGAGAAAGAGAAGAACAGGGGGAAGGAGAAAGAGAAGTACAGGGCGAAGGAGAAAGAGAAGTACAGGGGGAAGGAGAAAGAGAAGTACAGGGGGAAGGAGAAGAGAAGAACAGGGGGAGGAGAAAGAGAAGAATAGGGGGAAGGAGAAAGAGAAGTACAGGGGTAAGGAGAAAGAGAAGTACAGGGGGAAGGAGAAAGAGAAGTACAGGGGGAAGGAGGAAGGGAAGTACAGGGGGAAGGAGAAAGAGAAGTACAGGGGGAAGGAGAAAGATAAGTACAGGGGGAAGGAGAAAGAGAAGTACAGGGGGAAGGAGACAGAGAAGTACAGGGGGAGGAGAAGAGAAGGACAGGGGGAAGGAGAAAGAGAAATATAGGGGGAAGGGGAAAATAAGTACAAGGGGAAGGAGAAGAGAAGAACAGGGGGAAGGAGAAAGAGAAGTACAGGGGGAAGGAGAAATTAAGTACAGGGGGAAGGAGAAAGAGAAATACAGGGGGAAGGAGAAGAGAAGAACAGGGGGAAGGGGAAGGAGAAAGAGAAAAACGGGGGAAGGAGAAAGAGTAGAACGGGGGAAGGAGAAGAGAAGAACAGGGGGAAGGAGAAAGAGAAATACAGGGGGAAGGAGAAAGAGAAGTACAGGGGGAAAGAGAAGAGGAGAACAGGGGGAAGGAGAAGAGAAGAACAGGGGAAGGAGAAAGAGAAGAACAGGGGGAAGGAGTATGAGAAGTACAGGGGGAAGGAGAAGAGAAGAACAGGGGGAAGGAGAAAGAGAAGTGCAGGGGGGAGGAGAAAGAGAAGGACAGGGGGAAGGAGAAAGAGAAGTACAGGGGGAGGAGAAGAGAAGAACAGGGGGAAAGAGAAAGAGAAGTACAGGGGGAAGGAGAAAGAGAAGTACAGGGGGAAGGAGAAAGGAGAAAGATAAGTACAGGGGGAAGGAGAAGAGAAGAACAGGGGGAAGGAGAAAGAGAAGTGCAGGGGGGAGGAGAAAGAGAAGGACAGGGGGAAGGAGAAAGAGAAGTACAGGGGGGAGGAGAAGAGAAGAACAGGGGGAAGGAGAAAGAGAAGTACAGGGGGAAGGAGAAAGAGAAGTACAGGGGGAAGGAGAAAGGAGAAAGATAAGTACAGGGGGAAGGAGAAGAGAAGAACAGGGGGAAGGAGAAAGAGAAGAACAGGGGGAAGGAGAAGAGAAGTACAGGGGGAAGGAGAATGAGAAGTACAGGGGAAAGGAGAAAGATAAGTACAGGGTGAAGGAGAAGAGAAGAACAGGGGGGAGGAGAAAGTGAAGAACAGGGGGAAGGAGAAAGAGAAGTACAGGGGGAAGGAGAATGAGAAGTACAGGGGAAAGGAGAAAGATAAGTACAGGGGGAAGGAGAAGAGAAGAACAGGGGGGAGGAGAAAGAGAAAAACAGGGGGGAGGAGAAAGAGAAGTACAGGGGGAAGGAGAAAGAGAAGTACAGGGGGAAGGAGGAAGGGAAGTACAGGGGGAAGGAGAAGAGAAGAACAGGGGGAAGGAGAAAGAGAAGTACAAGGGGAAGGAGAAGAGAAGTACAGGGGGAAGGAGAAGAGAAGAACAGGGGGGAGGAGAAAGAGAAAAACAGGGGGGAGGAGAAAGAGAAGTACAGGGGGAAGGAGAAAGAGAAGTACAGGGGGAAGGAGGAAGGGAAGTACAGGGGGAAGGAGAAGAGAAGAACAGGGGGAAGGAGAAAGAGAAGTACAAGGGGAAGGAGAAGAGAAGTACAGGGGGAAGGAGAAAGAGAAGTACAGGGGGAAGGAGAAAAATAAGTACAGTGGGAAGGAGAAGGGAAGTACAGGGGGAAGGAGAAGAGAAGAACAGGGGGAAGGGAAAGGAGAAAGAGAAAAACGGGGGAAGGAGAAAGAGTAGAACAGGGGGAAGGAGAAGAGAAGAACAGGGGGAAGGAGAAGAGAAGAACAGGGGGAAGAAGAAGAGAAGCACAGTGGGATGGAGAAAGAGAAGTACAGGGGGAAGGAGAAGAGAAGAACAGGTGGAAGGAGAAAGAGAAGTACAGGGGGGACAGGTGTTGAGAAGTTCACCTACCCCAGCCGATGAGTGTGTACCACCAGAAGTACTTCTTGTGTGAGACGAAAGTGAGGGCCAGGAGGGTCTGGAGGTACATGCCCTCCACCAGCAACCAAAAGTAGTTAGCCAGGATACTAAACTGGAAGAAGGCCACCGCTGACTTACACGCCGTCTACAGTACATACACACACACACACCGTATAGCAACATCAATATCGGAGTTTTCTCATCTCTTTTATTTTTTTATTGAACCCTTATTTTACCAGGCAAGTTGACTGAGAACACATTCTCATTTACAGCAATGACCTGGGGAATAGCTACAGGGGAGAGGAGGGCGGATGAATGAGCCAATTGGAAGCTGGGGATGATTAGGTGGCCATGGATGGTATGAGGGCCAGATTGGGAATTTCGCCAGGACACTGGGGTTAACACCCCTACTCTTACGATAAGTGCCATGGGATCTTTAGTGAACACAGAGAGTCAGGACACCCATTTAACGTCCCATCTGAAAGAAAGGCTCACCGTATGCATTGATTGCAAGTTTCTCTGAATTACATCACTAATGTAGAGTGTGAATTACATCATTAATGTACAGTGTGAATTACATCACTAATGTACAATGTGAATTACATCATTATGTACTATGTGAATTACATCACTAATGTACAGTGTTAATTGCATCACTAATGTACAGTGTGAATTACATCACTAATGTACAGTGTGAATTGCATCACTAATGTACAGTGTGAATTACATCACTAATGTACAGTGTGAATTACATCACCAATGCACAGTACAGTGTGAATTACATCACTAATGTTAATCTGTAAGGTGAAGTCAGGAGACCACTCCTTTTCCTCTGCTGTCTTTTACTGTGAAGTGTATTTATCCTCCACCTTTCATCTAGGACTAAGCATTCTGCTGTCAGCCAGACAGTCAGACAGGGTGTGTGTGTGTGTATGTGCTTGTATATGAGAGTTGTAATTACACTCTAATCAGGGTCAGACTCAATATGTCCTCTTGTGTGAGGTTGGGCCAATTCAGGTTTGGGTCAATATGGTGGTGAGGGTCAGGAGGGACAGCCATCAGCCAGGAGCACCACTCCTCGATTAATTAACCCCACATCACCCCACTTCCCCATACACACACACACCTACCCACCCACCCCCACGCACACACAGCCACCTCCACCCCTCTCTTGTACCCCTCTGGTGACTCCCTGAGCCACAATCACACTTTCTCACCCTTCTCTAGTCTCTCTAATCCCCCTATCTCCTCTATGTGCTGTGGATTTAGCTTCTAAATATAGAACCTGGTGTCTTGTTGGGGTGCAAGACACCTCTCTCTCTCTCTCTCTCTCTCTCTTTCTCTCTCTCTTTCTCTCTCTTTCTCTCGTTCTCTCTCTCTCTCTCTCTCTTTCTCTCTCTCTCTCTCTCTCTCCTTCTCTCTCTCTCTCTCTCTCTCTCTCTCTCTCTCTCTCTCTCTCTCTCTCTCTCTCTCTCTTTCTCGCTCTCTTTCTCTCTCTTTCTCTCTCTCTTTCTCTCTCGCTTTCTCTCTCATCACTCTAAATGAGTCACCACTGATCTTCTGATCCAATGGCCTCACCGCCACAGAAAAGGACCAAAGTCGACTGGACGACTCACTCTTTTTAGAAGCAGGCCAATGTTTTAGCATAAAAGCATACTGAGGAGAAAGTCTCGACTCGCTCTCTCTCACAGATTCATTTCAATGAGCTAAAATGTGCTCTAGTCAGATAGCGTTCACAGCACCCTCTGACGTTTTTCCCATACAACAAGATGAGTCATACTCTGAAGGCAATGACATTCAAAAGAGGAAAGTGCGAGGAGGAAGCCAGACCTATAAAGCTACAGGAACTTAGTAGAAATCGGTGGGATACACTATGTGAACTTACATGACATGAAAGTAGATGTGGTATAGAATATCTAAATATATAGTGGTATAACTAAGATAGACCACAGCCTGTCGTTTCCAATGGGAACAAATGAGTCATAGTGGGCAGAACAAGCAAGGAGGTGGGCAGAACCAAGCACGAGCTAGCAAGATCCTATTGGCGCATTCTTCCATACATTTGCATATTTTTGTTAGGGAACGCCTACTCTGTGAAATGCGCGTGTGCAGTAACACAATTATCCTTCGCACTCATTCTAAACAAACTTTGGCAAAAGCTAAATTGTCTACAAAACTTTGTCCACTCTGTTCGTAACAGATTCTAGTTTTGGGAACAGAAAACAGTATTGAGATCAAATGTTTCATTGATGAGAAAATGTGCATCTCCCACTGCCGGCCAATGGGCTTCCTCTCACTACCATATTTGGTAGTGAGAGACTGACCTCACTACCATATTTGGTAGTGAGTGGAAACGCCAAGCGGATGCTTCACATTTATACATCCAGTGAAATATCTGTCTCATTGTTCTATCTGTGGTATTAGGACAGTAAGTCCGGTATAGTTGGTGTCGCTTGTTGATGACATCATGACACTCACGGTGGACATGAAGCAGTGGTCCAGGTTCTCGTCAGCGAACAGTACCCCGTCCTTGATGAAGACGGCACTGGCTCTCAGGATGAATGAGGAGAACAGGTTGATGTGGATGTAGTTCCTGGTACAGTGGAACTTCCTGTACAGGAGAGTCAACTTCCTGTTAAACTGACCTCATTTCCTGTCATGTTAGAGGGTCCATATTGAACAATTATGCAATCCAGTCTTACAGTGTTATCTATTTATCATCACAGCTTTATAATGTATCTGTGTGTATCTTAGGAATAAATATTGGACACCTGTTTGTCCTAGTGTTACCTGAACACAGTGAAGACAAAGATGGCTGATATGAGGGAGATGAGGGAGGTGGCGTATCCAGTGGTGTACACCTGACTGATGGTGGAGAAGTATGTTGTCTGGAAAAGGTCAGAAAGAAACATATAGTACAGGCTTAACCTCCGTTTTATAACTGAGAGGACTTCAAATACCATCAGTAGGCTACCCTCTTTGCCCCTCATATACACAATCATATAATCATATAATTACATATACTGACAAAACAGTATAAGTGTAGCGAATGAACATATCCAGACAGGAAAGATAGTGTTGGGTTTCTGTCTAGGGAGTTACACTACTTAATAAGCGTTTTCAGATGCAAAGCACGACCACACACCTTCCTCATGGCCTTGGCAAGTGTGTGTGTGTCTGGGTCTCCTAGGTGTACGTGAGAGAGGGTGTGTGGAGATACGTGTGTGTATCTGGGGAGTGGTTGGGAATGAGACAGAGGGAGGGATGTGACAGGGGGATAAGAAGACAGGGAGAGACCCACCTGAGCACTCAGCTACGGCCGCTAGGAAGTATGGGATGTTTATCTATCCTTCTCATCTCTCTCTCTGTCTGTTCTATCATTCCTTTTCTTTTCTCTCCGCCTTTCCTTTCGACCTTGTGATTTGTCTAAATGTTGCCAGACGGTTACCGTGAATGGCCTGCAGAAAAAGCCGGGGCTTTCTCAGATGAATACTCAAATATCCGTTGATAGTGATGTAAGGAGAGATAGTAATGTTATTGTTTGGCTGGCCGACCTGTTAGTAATACAACAACAGAATGGCCCGACATTCAACAATGCTTACAGCATGCAAATGGGAGAGAGAGAGAGCGAGAGAGAGAGAGAGAGAGAGAGAGAGAGAGAGAGAGAGAGAGAGAGAGAGAGAGAGAGAGAGAGAGAGAGAGAGAGAGAGAGAGAGTTTATTATCTATTTCACTTGCTTTGGCTATGTAAACATATGTTTCCCATGCCAATAAAGCCCTTGAATTTAATTTAATTTAATTGAGAGAGAGAGAGAGAGAGAGAGAGAGAGAGAGAGAGAGAGAGAGAGAGAGAGAGAGAGAGAGAGAGAGAGAGAGAGAGAGAGAGAGAGAGAGAGAGAGAGGGGGGAGAAAAAAGAGTAGGCCTATAGAGTGAGATAGGTAATTCAGACTGAATAAGTACATGACTGAATAAGTACATGACTGAATAGGTACATGACTAAATAAGGAAATTAATGAATGGCTCATTGGAGTTTTCCTTGTTACATTTTGAAATATGACAAATTCTCCCCTCAACCAATCACATTCCATCTCCCCTGAGAACAAAATTGAACAAGGACAATTCCGATGAGTGATTAAATGACTGAGTAAGTAAAAGAGAAGGTACAGGTTGTGAGTGATGTGATGTCTCTAACCTCTGATCCTGTCTCTGACTCATCTGCGAACTCACAGGCCTTCTCATACGTAGGGTACAGCTCTGTCCAGCCGTCCTTCGTACAGTTCCTGAAGATGTAGCCTGGGAAACAGATCAACCAATCAGAGGCCAGTCCTGAGGCAGTGGAGAGGAGCCACCAGAGCTGGTCGACTGCAAGTCTTATCCCGGGACTAAACTCAGGAGTGTTGCCAGTTAATTCTCACCTCGCATAGAATCATCTGACAGAACTACAGCATTGCTCCTTCGGTTATACAGATAGACACATTCATGAGATAGAGACAAAGATACAAATAAATTAAATCCATAGAGTTTTACAGTACAACACTGTTCAATAATTTACCATACTTGTACAAAATGCAGCAGGCTAATTAATTACGTAGAGACCTGTCTTCTCTCTGTACTGTATATCTCTTTATGATCATACTCATCATGTACAGTATATGATTGCCTGTGTTGTGTTGGTGCTGTTGTCATGTTGACGTGTGTGTGTGTGTGTGTGTGTGTGTGTGCATGCATGCGTGCGTGCGTGCGTGTGTGCCTGTGTGTGTGCGTCCATGCGTGCGTGTATGTTGTTTCATGTTGATAGGGGTTAAGGGATCAGAGAGGGCTGTGTAATTATTTCTACAGACTGATTAGATAGAGGATTAGATTAACCACAGAGGGCAACGACACAAGAGATATGGGCCTTAGTGGCAGGAAACAATGAACAGCTAGAAACACACCACACACATAGAGAGAGAGGGGACGAGATGGAAACAAACACAGACAGAGAGAAGTAGGGAAAGAGAGAGATTTCATTATGTCTTTCAGAGAAAATGGAAACAATACATTGACAGAGAGAACTTACATAGAAAGAGAAAACAGCATGATGGAGGAACCAGGATAAATCCAATGAGGATAAGAGAAGAGAGGAGGATGAGGATAAGAGAAGAGAGGAGAGGAGGATGAGGATAAGAGAGGAGAGGAGAGGAGAGGAGGATGAGGATAAGAGAGGAGAGGAGAGGAGGATGAGGATAAGAGAGGAGAGGAGGATGAGGATAAGAGAGGAGAGGAGAGGAGAGGAGGATGAGGATAAGAGAGGAGAGGAGAGGAGAGGAGGATGAGGATAAGAGAGGAGAGGAGGATGAGGATAATAGAGGAGAGGAGAGGAGGATGAGGATAAGAGAGGAGAGGAGAGGAGAGGAGAGGAGAGGAGAGGAGAGGAGAGGAGAGGAGAGGAGAGGAGAGGAGAGGAGAGAGGAGAGAGAGGAGAGGAGAGGAGAGGAGAGGAGAGGAGAGGAGAGGAGAGGAGAGAGGGAGAGGGAGGAGGATGAGGATGAGGATAAGAGAGGAGAGGAGAGGAGATGAGGATAAGAGAGGAGAGGAGGATGAGGTAAGAGAGGAGAGGAGAGGAGGATGAGGATAAGAGAGGAGAGGAGGATGAGGATAAGAGAGGAGAGGAGAGGAGGAGGAGGATACGAGAGGAGAGGAGGATGAGGATAAGAGAAGAGAGGAGAGGAGGATGAGGATAAGAGAGGAGAGGAGAGGAGGATGAGGATAAGAGAGGAGAGAAGAGTAGACAATAACGGTGGATAAAGGGAGGAGATAAACAGATATTGATGGAGGGACAGGGGGTGATAAAAAGAAAGAACAGTAAGCCTCAAACAGAGGGGACAAGCAAGATAGACAAAACAAAGGCATACAGAAAAGAACAGCTGCAAAATAGAAAGAGAAGAGAGAGGACAGAGAGAGAGAGAGAGAGAGAGAGAGAGAGAGAGAGAGAGAGAGAGAGAGAGAGAGAGAGAGAGAGAGAGAGAGAGAGAGAGAGAGAGAGACAGAGAGAGAGACAGAGAGAGAGAGAGAGAGAGAGAGAGAGGGAGAGAGAGAGAGAGAGAGAGAGAGAGAGAGAGAGAGAGAGAGAGAGAGAGAGAATGTTGCTACAATATTGAATTGACAATATGTATGGATTCAATGGAATTGAATTGAATTGAATTGAGAGAGAGAGAGATACAGAGAGAGAGATACAGAGAGAGAGAGAGAGAGAGAGAGAGAGAGAGAGAGAGGAGAGAGAGAGAGAGAGAGAGAGAGAGAGAGAGAGAGAGAGAGAGAGAGAGAGATACTCTCTAAATGAGAAGGAAACATAAAGAAACATAAATGGTTCCAGGAAGTCTCTGAAATGCTGTGGGCTGTGTACTGTCTCAACATAAAGATATTACTGCTGCTTTACTTCTGAGAGAGACTGGACATTAGCATCCATTCACACAAGTACAGAAACAAAAAGGGCTGGTTTCCCGGACACAGATTAAGCCTAGTCCTGGACTAAGTATCAATTTTGACGCAGATTCTTCATTGTACATGCTTTTTACTCTGTGTCTAGGCTTAATCTGTGTCCAGGGAAATGGGCCCATGCCTTAAAAGCTGTGTAAGATTAGCTAAAAACAGACAGTGATAACTGATCAGTTCGCTGCTGAATTTCTATTATTGAGATTATTTCTTAGTGGACGTTCCTGGTAGTGAGATCTACTGACATAACTAGGCCATCACAATGACGGATGAGGCAACTCCATCAAACACACAAATATACGCACAAATACAGACCCACACCCACACACACACACACACACACAGACACACACACTGTAACACACACAGTGTGATGTTATGATGGAGGGGTGTCCGTCCGTCACAGGAGAAATAGCCCTCCTGCTCAGTTCATTAGGATTTAATGGACCGGGCCATAATTCCATCTCCTTCTTAATAAGATAGGTGGGAGGAGATATGGCGATGCACCTCCCTCTGTCCTCTGGAGAGACTGATAACTCTGTCACTAGAGTACATACTCTATATCTCTCACACAAACACAGTCCTCCTGTCTAGCAGCTGTTGGGCAGTGGCAGCCTACAGAGCAGCAGAACAGAGTAGCTACATCCTGTTCTGCTGATACCTGCATCCTCCTCCAAGGGTCACCTTGATGTCACCAGCAGGGTGCAAGGTGGGGACAGCAGGGAGTTAATACCTCAGCGTCAAGGGGATAGGCTGTTATACTCTGTATACTGATGGGTTGATTTGGGGAGCATTGACAACTCATCAGGCTCAAGGATGTAGGAGATGGGCTGTTATGTAGTCTGGAGCCAGCAAGCTGGCATGAGATTTGATTATGGCTTCGAGAATAGGTGTTGTGTATTCCGATGATGAGTTTATTTTGCAGTCGAAGCATCTTTCACTACTCTCTCTATGTCACTCCTCCTGCCTCCTGTCTCCTGCCTCTGGCCTCCCACTGTAGGAGATGTATATTACTATGCACTATTGACACCTTCATAACAGCTCAGTAGTATATCAACGCAGCAGCTTCCTGAGATGGTGAATGAACAGGGTGTGGACGTAGACGGTTTGTTGGATCACTTCCCACAGAATAACCATTATACTAATGAGAGATCATTTAGACTATCACATCCCTATATCAGAAGGAAGCTAAAGAAGGCAAGTGACTATGTGTGTGTGTATGTGTGTGTGTGTTCACGTGTGTGCATGCACGTGTGTGTGTGCGTGCAGTTGTTTATGCTATGCATTAGTTCAATGACAGTGAGTCAATGAGTCCGACATGACATTTTACAACCTTGGAAAAAGTTCCCGTCCACTCCAGTCAGTCCGACGTGATGGGCCAATCACCAGAGGGTGTGATGAATATGAATGAGATGAATAAGATGGAACAGAACAGTGGAGCAGAAAAGTGACAGAGGATGGTGTTCTCTCTCGGCCCTGGAGTGCGATGGGATGACTTAATACTCTCATAAAGTGCCACAACTACAATGACGAGGTCACAAAGTTGAGAGGAGAATGTGTGTGAGGGAAATGTGTGTGTGTGTGTGTGTGTGTGTGTGTGTGTGTGTGTGCGTGTGTGTGTGTGTGTGTGTCTGTGTGTGTGTCTGTGTGCGTGGGCATATGCGTACTGTACGCGCCGCTCACGGAAAGGAGGTTAAAGAGGGTTTAACATGTTGGGACTGGGCTATAGGCTGTTATGAATAATAAATTATAACTGCACCCATCCAGCACCTCACTCCACTCCACAGTGAGATGGTGAGCGGTAGGAGAAAGAATGTGGGGGGTTGAACAGTACAGTGAACAGTGGGCGGCTTGACTGATAAGTTGCCAGTGGGATTTTAGCTCCTGTATTAGCGTTAGCATAATGTGGCACGTAGCATGAAGGCCTGTAGCCCTGCAGCCATGCTACAAGAGGGTGGGTGGGTGAGTGGATGGCTCAGGCTGTGCTGTGCTGTGCTAGCTAGTCTAGCGGTAGTATAGCGTAGCGGAGGGCTAAGGCTGTGCTAGCTAGCCTAGCAGTAGCATTGCGTAGCGGAGGGCTAAGGCTGTGCTAGCTAGCTAGCCTAGTGGTAGCATAGCGTAGTGGAGGGCTAAGGCTACGACCCCAGAGACAGTAGACTAACTAGCTTCGATAATGCTCCTCCTCACGCTCCTCCTCAATCCCTTAGTTGAATCCTTTCTTTATTTTCGATCCGGTGCTCTCAGTTAGATGGACAGAACTCCACAGTACCGAAGGTCTACTTAATGTTGTCTGAGTCTGCGGGGGAGGGGATCCATGGAGTGCTCTGTAGGCTAGCTCCCACTCATAACTGAGTTATGACGTAATTGATGACATTGAGAACCCTCGTCCTCTGCTCCCACATACTTTAAAGTTCCCATCAAAACCTGTCAGTTTAAGCTGTTTTTGCATTGGATATGTCTCAATCCACAGCATCTGCCTATGTCTCACTTCCACATCTGCATCTGCGGTGAAAGGTGACACAGGTAGAGCGGTGTTTGTCAGACCATGAGACATCTTCTCACAAAATCATTTGTAGCGTCCGAACGGTTTGGCCTTCAGTTGAAACAATTCCTGGAAGTATATAAGGAGACTGTTTAGTTCCAAAAATAAGGTTTTAAATACAGGCAAAAGAAAATAACAAATGTTTCCTGATCTTTCTTATGTCTCTCAGATAAAGGACAGACACTTCAGAACAAACTTCCTTTAGATTTTGGGGGGGACTAAATGTTGTTCCATGTAGTGAATCTGTTATTCAATGCGTTTGTATGGGCAAAAATACTTTTCATTCATTTATTTTTTTATTTTTTGGGGGGGGATACTCCAAGGGGTCTTAAAATTCCAAATCAAATAGCTAAATGATCCTTGGTATGACCTTCTTAAAACAATTCCATGTAGCTTAGTAGAAATTCCCCCCTCCCCTGGCTTAGACAGGGTTTAGACTCCAATGGGTCCAAGCTCAAGTTTCACTGAAATAATGCTTCAAGTGGTCTTTTCTTTACACAATGAGTGGACAAAACATTAGAAACATCTGTTCTTTCCATGACATAGACTGACCAGGTGAATCCAGGTGAACGCTATGATCCCTTATTGATGTAATCTGTTAAATCCACACAATCAGTGTAGATGAAGGGGAGGAGACAGGTTAAATAATGATTTTTAAGCCTTGAGACAATTGAGACATGGCTTGTGTATTTGTGCCATTCAGAGGGTTAATGGGCAAGACTTTAAGTGACTTTGAACGGGGTATGGTAGTAGGTGCCAAGCGCACCGGTTTGACTGTGTCAAGAACTGCAACGCTGCTGGGTTTTTCACGCTCAACAGTTTCCTGTGTGTATCAAGAATGGTCCACCACCCAAAGGACATCAAGCCAATTTGTGGGAAGGATTGGAGTCAACATGGGCCAGCATCTCTGTGAAACGCTTTCCACACCTTGTAGTCCATGCCCCTACGAATTGAGGCTGTCCTGAGGGCAAAAGGGGGTGCAACTCAATATTATGAAAGTGTTCCTAATGTTTCGTACACTCAGTGTATATTCTGCGCTCTCTCACTCTATTGCTCTCTCTCTCTCTCGTTCTCTCTCTCTCTCTCTCTCTCTCTCTCTCTCTCTCTCTCTCTCTCTCTCTCTCTCTCTCTCTCTCTCTCTCTCTCTCTCTCTCTCTCTCTCTCTCTCTCTCTCTCTCTCTCTCTCTCTCTCTCACTCTCTGACATTCAGAAGCACAGGAAGAACTTCTGTCATACAGAAACCTCCACACAAAATAAACAGGTTGAACATTTCCCTAAACTAGATTGAATATTGCTATACACATATCAAACTAACACACACTACATATTTCCCTATAGTCACATGAATGTTTTGTCCACACACACATACTTCCACCGTGTGTGTTTGTGACTCCATGGAGACGTTCTCAGTGAGTCATTTTAAGAACATAAAACACACGAACACAGCTATGTGTCTCTGTGAGTGTAATGAACATGTCTCATTTACACGCCTTATCTAATGTCAACCATTTTACGAGCCATGAGAGAGGCCATAACTGTGTTTGTTTTCTTTAGGGTAGCCAGCTGGCCGTGGTTGGGGCTGAGGAGGAGAGGAGGATGCTCATAGCCTATATAAACATGCCAAGTTTACTTCAGGATGGGGAGGAATGAATGTTATCCTCTGTCTAGAATTATCCTAGAATGACTTCTAGTTTCTAAGACCATAACATAGATCCCCTGGGATACTTACCAAACAATTGACTACTCAGTTGTGTTATTCTCCAACTGATGGAATAGTATATATGATGTTTGTATGCTTTATAAATAACCCAAAATAGCAACTTTAATAGAAACACTAAACTGTAGAAGCTTTCACCTCTGATCTTTCCATATACATCAATGTATTGAACAGGAAAAACACACACACTGATGTCCTCCCTTTCACCTCTTCAGAAGCTTCAGTGGTTCTGTCTATATAAACTTCTCCCCACTGAGCTGAGTGGGTTTAGGCTATGTTCAAAGGTCAATCAATCAATCAATCAATATATCAATAATGTTTATTTATAAAGCCCTTTTTACATCAGCAAAGAGCAAGCAGAAGTAGAAGCAGAGGCATATTGGCTAGGAAAAACTGCCCAGGAACAAATCACTCATAGATCAAAGGCTAGGTTCAAAGGTTAAGTTAAAGGTTAAAGGTGAGATGTTACATTACCTTTATTGGCGAAGAGCTGGGAGACGTCTGAGCAGGAGACGTTGACAATCTGGCCCACCTCAGCCCTTGACCAGCATCTGATCTCATCCCACTCTGTTCGACACCCTGACACACACACACACACACACAGGTATGCAGGCACGCACGCACACACACACACGCAAACACACACAGGAAGAAGGGATGTTAGCACCTGATCTCATCCCACTCCATACGACCCTGAGAGACTCACACTCACTCACGCATGCATGTACGCGCAACACACACAGGAGGCAGAAAGAGGGGATGTTAACACAGTGTGTCACTTTCTGTAAGCGAGCAAGACGAACAGCGGATTTGTGCCATGTTTGATGGGTCCACTGTGAACTCTAACAGACAGTAGAACACAGTAGAATTGAAGGAACATGGAAATTAATGACAGTGTGTCATCATCATAGAGAAGATGTATAGAGATCATTTCTTGGAAATAAGCTGTTTTTGCACGCACATTGCCATAGAGGGCTTCCACAATTTTAAAGTAATCAACTGGGTGGGGATTCCTATGGGTGGGGATTCCTATGGGTTGGGAGCAGTGTTGGGATTAGTTACTTAAAAAAGTGATATATTACATATTACTCGTTAACAAAAATAACTTGTTACTTTACAATGTTACTTTGTGTGGAAAGTAACACATTATATTTAAGCAATAAGGCCCAAGGGAGTGTGGTATATGGCCAATATACCACGGCTAAGGGCTGTTCTTAAGCACGACGCAACGCGGAGTGCCTGGATACAGCCCTTAGCCGTGGTATATTGGAAATATATACCACAAACCCCAGAGGTGCCTTATTGCAATTATAAACTGGTTACCAACGTAATTAGAGCAGTAAAAATACATGTTTTGTCATACCTGTGGTATACGGTCTGATATACCACGGCTTTCAGACAATCAGCATTCAGGGCTCGAACCACCCAGTTTATAATACAAGTTATATTACTTTGCGTTACTTTCATGAAAAAAATTACTCAAAATCTCACCGTTTGTTTGACTGTCGGAGGGAGCAAGGTGAGCTGCATGCGCTCGACCAAAGATAGGCTACTTACTAACTGGGGTTTGATCACTAGTTTCTCCTTTCATCTGTGGCACTGCTTTCCTGTGCTAGTATACAAGTGCTGAGCTATCATATGGGCTGCTTAATTAGCTATATATACTGTAAGCCAAACATCTGTACAAATGTCCTATCTTTTCATTCTAAATCCCACAGGGCACACTTGCCACTTACGGTGAAGCCCTTTATGGGCATTGCTATCACAGAAGTGATCAATTGCAAAGATCAGAGGTGCGCCCTCTATACATTTCTATGGACAGCTGTCATGACATTTCTCCAAACAGCCTTTCTCCACTCGATCGAGAACTAAGTGAGGAAACAAGTTGAGATTGGATCATGGAGATGTGCCCGGTAGAGATATGATTCTGAAAGTAACGCATGCATTGTTTGACAAAGTAACTGTAATAATATTACCCAATGTGAAAAAGTAACATGCTACCTTACTCCATTAATCATAAAAGTAATCTGATTACGTAACTTGTTACTTTTGTAACACGTTACCCCCAACGCTGGTTGGGAGCAATCAGCTAATGATCAGAGCATTGTCTTCATCATATTGGTTTGCCTAGTTTGTAAATGGCTTTAAACTATATCACTGCCATCAATAAATGAATGACACACAAGATTTGGTTCAATACTCCAGCACTGCAGGTGGCTGTAAATCACCAGTATTAGCTTTACACTTCAAAATAAGAAGAAATTGACTACTTTAAAATGGAGATAGCCTCAATGCCCATGCTGGTACTTGCCTAGGGAGCAGCAAGAGGAACTGCCGACCTTCAGGCTATGCTCAAACCCTACATCCCAACCCAAGTTCTCCATTCTGGCACCTCTGGTCTCTTGGCTCTCCCACCCCTACGGGAGGGCAGCTCCCACAGCCCAGTCCAAACTCTTCTTTGCCTGGCACCCCAATGGTGGAACCAGCTTCCCCCTGAACCTAGGACAGCAGAGTCCCTGCCCATCTTCCAAACACATCTGAAACCCTACCTCTTCAAAGAGTATCTTAAATAATCCCAAAGCACCCCCACTTGCACCCCCTCCTCACCCCTCCCCCCACCCCGAGAAAAACATTTGATGAATGCCTTTCGTGAACTAACACTCGCACTTTACTTTTTTCCCCCTTACTAGCTCTGACTTTGCTGATACCTACTTTATAGAGGAACATTTGACTTACTATGACTGTAATATATGGTTGTCCCACCTAGCTATCTTAAGATGAATGCATTAACTTTAAGTTGCTCTGGATAGGAGGGTCTGCTAAATAACTAAAATTTTCATGTAAAATGTCACAGACATAATGGCACAGATGCAACGTTGAGATCTATACATCTACAGTGCATTCGGAAAGTATTCAGACCATTTGACTTTTTCTACATTTTGTTAAGTTATAGCCTTATTCTAAAATTGATTAAATTATTCCCCCCCCCCCCTCATCAATCTACACACAATACCCCATAAGGACAAAGTGAAAACAGGTTTTTAGACATTTTTGCAAATTTATAAAAAATAAAAAAACAGAAATACCTTATTTACATAAGAACTCAGAACCTTTGCTACGAATCTCGAAATGTAGCTCAGGTGCATCCTGTTTCCATTGATCATCCTTGAGATGTTTATACAACTTGATGGAGTCCACCTGGGGTAAATTCAATTGATTGAACATGATTTGGAAAGGCACACACCTATCTATATAACGTCCCACAGTTGACAGTGCATGTCAGAGCAAAAACCAAGCCATGAGGTTGAAGGAATTGTCCATAGAGCTCCGAGACAGGATTGTGTTGATGCACAGATCTGGGGAAGGGTACCAAAACATTTCTGCAGCATTGAAGGTCCCCAAGAACACAGTGGCCTCCATCATTCTTAAATGGAAGAAGTTTGGAACCACCAAGACTCTTCCTAGAGCTGGCCGCCCGGCCAAACTGAGCAATTGGGGGAGAAGGGCCTTGGTCAGGGAGGTGACCAAGAACCGATGGTCACTCTGACAAAGCTCCAGAGTTCCTCTGTGGAGATGGGAGAACCTTCCAGAAGGACAACCATATCTGCAGCACTCCACCAATCAGGCTTTTATAGTAGACAGGCCAGACGGAAGCCACTCCTCAATAAAAGGCACATGACAGCCCGCTTGGAGTTTGCCAAAAGGCACCTACAGGACTCTCAGACCATGAGAAACATGATTCTCTGGTCTGATGAAACCAAGATTGAACTCTTTGGCCTGAATGCCAAGCATCACGTCTGGAGGAAACCTGGCACCATCCCTACGGTGAAGCATGGTGGTGGCAGCATCATGCTGTGGGAATGTTTTTCAGTGGCAGGGACTGGTAGAGTAGTCAGGATCGAGGGAAAGATGAACGGAGCAAAGTACAGAGAGATCCTTGATGAAAACCTGCTCCAGAGCACTCAGGACCTCAGACTCAGAACTCAGAAGGTTCAATTTCCAACAGGAAAATGACCCTAAGCACACAGACAAGACAACGCAGGAGTGGCTTTGGGACAAGTCTCTGAATGTCCTTCAGTGGCCCAGCAAGAGCCCGGACTTGAACCCGATCGAACATCTCTGAAAGACCTGAAAATAGCTGTGCAGTGACGCTCCCCATCCAACCTGACAGAGCTTGACAGGATCTGCAGAAAATAATGGGAGAAACTGACCAAATACAGGTGTGCCAAGCTTGTAGCGTCATACCCAAGAAGACTCGAGGCTGTAATCGCTGCCAAAGGTGCTTCAACAAAGTACTGAGTACAGGGTCTGAATACTTATGTAAATGTTATATTTCAGGCTTTTTATTTTATAAATTTGCAAAAGGTTCTAAAAACCTGTTTTTGCTTTGTCATTATGGGGTATTGTGTGTAGATTGATGAGTGGGGGGGGGGGGGGGGGGGGGGGGGAAACAATTTCATCCATTTTAGAATAAGGCTGTAAAGTAACAAAATGTTGAAAAAGTCAAGGGGTCTGAATACTTTCCGAATGCACTGTATATGGTTATCACATCCTGACAGTGGGGCACAAAGAAAGTCCATTTTGAGAACAGAACACTTATAAAATGTTTAACTTTTTAAATAATGAATAAGGGCTGAAGGGTCATTGAAAAGGCAAATTAGCTTGTAATATATGTAGCCAGTAACAATGTAAAGGTCAAAGTTGAATAGACTATTGCCTTTCCATCTACTTCTACCATTTCTTATTAGTTAAAGTCAAATGGAGACTCCAAAGAGGGAAAGATCAGGGAGGAGGAAGATTATCCTCTGTGTGCCTATGTGTGTGACAGGAGAGAGAGTGAGAGAGAAGGAGAGAGAGAGAGAGAGAGAGAGAGAGAGAGAGAGAGAGAGAGAGAGAGAGAGGGAGAGAGAGAGAATATAAAGTATGGAATTTGTTGTTAGTATAATGAGAGCACAAGGGTGGTGTTGGTGGAGGGATGGTGGGGTGGAGGGATAGAGGAGGGAGGTTATCCCTGATCATTATTTCTCTGTTGGACTCACTTATAATTCATACCCACAAACATACAGTAGCTCTCTTGGCAGTATCCCCTCTACATAGCTGGTCACTTGTGTGTTGTCATTCATGAATAGCTAAGGTGAGAAGACACTTGATTTAATGTGCACTGTGCTGTGTACTCTCTCATGTCCATTGCTTTTCAATCATCAAAAAAGGAACAGCATTTCGGGCAAATTTACATCCGTCATTTAGCAGACGTTCTCATCCAGAACGACTTACAGTAGTGAGTGCATATATTTTGGTACTGGCTCCCAGTGGGAATAGAACCGACAACCCTGGCGTTGCAAGCAACATGCTCTACCAACTGAGCCACACGGAGATGGGCTGGTCAGTTTTTATGCCAGTGGGCTGCCCTCAAAATTATCATTATCTGGATAAAAATGGGCCGGTGTGGGGGCCTATAAGAAGAGAATGAGCCAGTGTGGGGGCCTATAGGAAGAGAATGAGCCGGTGTGGGAGCCTATAGGAAGAGAATGAGCTGGTGTGGGAGCCTATAGGAAGAGAATGAGCCGGTGTGGGGGCCTATAGGAAGAGAATGAGCCGGTGTGGGGGCCTATAGGAAGAGAATGAGCCGGTGTGGGGGCCTATAGGAAGAGAATGAGCCGGTGTGGGGGCCTATAGGAAGAGAATGAGCCGGTGTGGGGGCCTATAGGAAGAGAATGAGCCGGTGTGGGGGCCTATAGGAAGAGAATGAGCCAGTGTGGGGGCCTATAGGAAGAGAATGAGCCGATGTGTTAGAAATGCCAGTGCCGATTTTTGGTCACAGAACAGCATGAAGGTATTTATTTCTTCATGGGTTTTGTCTGCACAGATGTTTCATGTTTAACAGCACACAAAAGGTGAGATTACGGTACATGTTACAGTATCTGTATAAAATCTAGGCCTAGGGTTAGAGAGGGACATGAATGTGATCCATTCATCTGTTTAAATGAGAAGACAAGCAGATACGAGTCTGTGCTACTGATTATAGACATCGGTGTAATTCTGATTGAGTAGGCAGCAGGGGACGCCTGGTATTAGTGGGAGGTCTACAAGACCAGATAGTCTATTCAGAATGGTTATGAACACTGGGAGGTTTCTAGCTCATCTTTCTACATCTCCCTCTATCTTCCTCTCTCTTTCTTTGTTTCAGAACCCTTTCACTGTTGTTGAAAGGTAGCCAACATTATTATCTGAATGATACAAACAAATGTCTTCTTTGATGTGCTTTTTTAACCTTGATAATTTTATACAAGTTGTGTAATTATCTATCCTTTCTATCGAGCAGAACTCCAGCAACCCAGGGGGTCTCTTTCTCAGGCACTAGCTCAGTAAGTCATCAACTGAGTAAAAAAGCAGTCACTTTTCCTAGGTCCCTGGAGACAGTTGGTGACGTTTGAAGCCCTGTCCCTTGACCGCTGCCTACACAGATGTCTCCGTCTGTTATTCCCCTCACATGGCTGTCAGGAGCTGTCCTTGTGGGTCTACAGTCGCTCCAAACCAGAGGAGGTATATGGAAGAGATCACTAATGAGAGACAGGATCAACTCTCTCTCTCCCTCTCTCTCTCTCTCTCTCTCTCGCTCTCTACGGTCTCTACATCAAAGGCCTGCAGCATGTCGTCAATTAAAACAGGCTCAAAGACAGACGACTTCACATCTCATTCATAATAAAACACTGTATAGCTTTTGGGGAGTTATTTTCAGGACCAGTTGCCACAGTTGTGATGTCACAACACTTTCTGCTTGATGTAAAAACAGTGGCTATTTCATGGTTATGAAGAGTCATGTCTGTTTGTCATGCAGAGGATCCAACTGGCCTAATATCTTGTTTTAAAACCTGGTCTGGTCACCTTATGGAGATCCTAATTCCTAATTATATGGGTCACCCTGACTTGTGTATTGCAACGAGATGAGAACATGACATGCTGGTGCCATTTCTGGACTAAAACCTTAGAGAATATTGTAGCTATCATGTTGCTGCCTTTCTAATTTAGGCTGGATTGTGGACCTCCTCATGTTCTAATAAGCCAGATATTTAGCCTTGTGCTAACTGCACCCCACCT
Source organism: Coregonus lavaretus (assembly GCF_964263955.1). Lineage (NCBI taxonomy): Eukaryota > Metazoa > Chordata > Actinopteri > Salmoniformes > Salmonidae > Coregonus > Coregonus lavaretus. The sequence continues at coordinate 54,516,094 of NC_139993.1, read as the reverse complement.
ACAGTAATGAAAAGGCACTCAGCCTGTCTGTATAAAATAATATGTTGTGAAAGGGCATCATGCTATTGTGTGTGCGGTGTACTGTGTGTGTGTGTGTGTGTGTGTGTTTGTGTGTGTGTGTGTGTGTGTGTGTCTGTGTGTGTGTGTGTGTGTGTGTGTGTGTGTGTGTGTGTGTGTGTGTGTGTGTGTGTGTGTGTGTGTGTGTGTGTGTGTGTGTGTGTGTGTGTGCGTGCGTGCGTGCGTCCATGCGTGCGTGAGTGAGTGATACTCTGTTGGTCGCTTGTGTAATCAGTGCTATTAGCACTCTGCTCTGTATCATAGGAGGAGGATGTAGGGATGGATGAATAGAGTGATACTTTATATTTTTCTCTCTCCCTCTCTCCCTCTCAGTCTCTCTCTCTGCCTCTCTCTCTCCCTCTCTCTCTCCCTCCCAGTCTTTCTCTCTCTCTCTCCCTCTCTCTCCCTCTCTCTCCCTCCCAATATTTCTCTCTCACCCTCTCTCCCTCTAAGTCTCTCTCTCTGCCTCTCTCTCTCCGTCTCTCCCTCTCAGTCTCTCTCTCTGCCTCTCTCTCTCCCTCTCTCTCTCCCTCCCAGTCTTTATCTCTCAGTCTCTCTCTCTGCCTCTCTCCCTCTCTCTCCCTCTCTCTGCCTCTCTCTCCCTCTCTCTCCCTCTCGCTCTGCCTCTCTCTCTCTCTCTCCATCTCAGTCTCTCTCTGCCTCTCTCTCTCTCTCCCTCTCTCTCCCTCCCAGTCTTTCTCTCTCCCCCTCTCTCCATCTCAGTCTCTCTCTCTTGCCTCTCTCTCTCTCTCCCTCTCAGTTTCTCTCTCTGCCTCTCTCTCTCCCTCTCAGTCTCTCTCTCTCTCTCTCTGCTTCTCTCTGCCTCTCTCTCTCTCCCTGTCTTTCCCTCTAAGTCTCTCTCTCTCTCTCCCTCTCTGACTCCTTCTCTCTCTCTCTCTCTCTCTCTCTCTCTCTCTCTTCATTCACATTCTTCACAACACAACACTCACACACACACACACACACACGCGCACACACACACACACACACACACACACACACACACACACACACACAATGTTACTGAAGGCACTGAAAAAGTAAGCATGAAGACTTCACATGTAAGGTTGGGTGGATACAGTATTTCCAAGCCTGTATCTGTCTTGTGTTTATTACCAGTGAAATCTAGATTCTACAGTATCTACTGTAGGGAGGAGACCATTACTTACAGGTGATAGTGACAGCTTTACTGTACAGTCGACTATCTCACCATCACCATCTGATTAACAACATCATATATTATTTAAAATCTATATGGAGAGTCCAAGACTGCCGAGATACTTATCTTATAGTAAATATCATATATGCAGTACATACAGTTGAAGTCAGAAGTTTACATACACCTTAGCCAAATACATTTAAACTCAGTTTTTCACAATTCCTGACATTTAATCCTAGTAAAAATTCCCTGTCTTAGGTCAGTTAGGATCACCACTTTATTTTAAGAATGTGAAATGTCAGAATAATAGTAGAAATAATTATTTATTTCAGATTTTATTTATTTCATCACATTCCCAGTGGGTCAGAAGTTTACATACACTCAATTAGTATTTGGTAGCATTGCCTTTAAATTGTTAAAACTTGAGTCAAATGTTTAGGGTAGCCTTCCACAAGCTTCCCACAATAAGTTGGGTGAATTTTGGCCTATTCCTCCTGACAGAGCTGATGTAACTGAGTCAGGTTTGTAGGCCTCCTTGCTCACACACACTTGTTCAGTTCTGCCCACAAATGTTCTATAGGATTGAGGTCAGGGCTTTGTGATGGCCACTCCAATACCTTGACTTTGTTGTCCTTAAGCCATTTTGCCACAACTTTGGAAGTATGCTTGGGGTCATTGTCCATTTGGAAGACCCATTTGCAACCAAGCTTTAACTTCCTGACTGATGTCTTGAGATGTTGCTTCAATATATCCACATACTTTTCCTTCCTCGTTATGCCATCTATTATGTGAAGTGCACCAGTCCCTCCTGCAGCAAAGCACCCCCACAGCATGATGCTGCCACCCCCGTGCTTCATGGTTGGGATGGTGTTCTTCGGCTTGCAAGCAACCCCCATTTTCCTCCAAACATAACGATGGTCATTATGGCCATACAGTTCTATTTTTGTTTAATCAGACCAGAGGACATTTCTCCAAAAAGTACAATCTTTGTCCCCATGTGCAGTTGCAAACCCTAGTCTGGATTTTTTATGGCGGTTTTGGAGCAGTGGCTTCTTCCTTGCTGAGCGGCCTTTCAGGTTATGTTGATATAGGACTAGTTTTACTGTGGATATAGATACTTTTGTACCTGTTTCCTCCAGCATCTTCACAAGGTCCTTTGCTGTTGTTCTGGGATTGATTTGCACTTTTCGCACCAAAGTACGTTAATCTCTAGGAGACAGAAACCTTGTCCTTCCTGAGCGGTATGACGGCTGCGTGGTCCCATGGTGTTTATACTTGCGTACTATTGTTTGTACAGATGAACGTGGTACCTTCAGGCATTTGGAAATTGCTCCCAAGGATGAACCAGACTTGTGGAGGTCTGCAATTTCTTTTCTGAGGTCTTGGCTGTTTTCTTTTGATTTTCCCATGATGTCAAGCAAAGAGGCACTGAGTTGAAGGTAGGCCTTGAAATACATCCACAGGTACACCTCCAATTGACTCAAATGATGTCAATTAGCCTATCAGAAGCTTCTAAAGCCATGACATCATTTTCTGGAATTTTCCAAGCTGTTTAAAGGCAGAGTCAATTTAGTGTATGTAAACTTCTGACCCACTGGAATTGTGATACAGTGAATTATAAATGAAATAATCTGTCTGTAAACAATTGTTAGAAAAATTACTTGTGTCATGCACAAAGTAGAAGTCCTAACCGACTTGCCAAAACTATAGTTTATTAACAAGAAATGTGTGGAGTGGTTGAAAAACAAGTTTTAATGACTCCAACCTAAGTGTATGTCAACTTCTGACTTCAACTGTAGCTTAGCCGTTAATGGCTGAGGCAGGGAATTCGACTACAACCTGTTCCTTCTTGTTTTACAGTCTGGTCAAAAGGTGACTTGTGTACACTATTACATCACCAAGACCACCCATGCCTCAGAGACCCAGGAATCCATCAGCTGAACATTTATGTGAGTTTATGATCCCTGTGAGGGGCGGTACAAATACAGGGACATGGTTTGTATTGTCAGAGGTACACACCTGATCTGGTTTGTGAGAGGGCTGGAATTATATTGGGGAAAGCGCTAAGTGTATGCTCTTCTGTTTTTCCTCTGTAAGTTTCAATCTTTCCTTCTCTCACTCCTCTCTGACCTGCACTCTTCTTCTCTTCCCCTCGGGCTTCACTTTCAAATGTTTAGTGGTTGCATTTGTCTTCCATTTCTCAATTTCTCATACACAGATAGCTCTCGGTTTTGTTGTAATGCTGTTTACAATATTGTTCACTCAAAATGTTCAGTCTGGATATATGATATCTCTGCACTGATTGCATTCCAGAAAGGACATGATGTGATACAAGATGCTGTATTGTACTGGTCATCTGGTCAGAAGGGAGGGAAGCAAAATAAGAGATAGACAGAGGGAAAGGGAGGGTGGGGGAGGGTTGGGGCAAGATATGGTCACACTTTATTTGGATAGTACCATATAGATGCTCTACAGATGGTCATACTATCAACAAGCTATCTGTTGATAACAGGGGTTGCAACCAAAATTGTTTCGAACAACTATTATTTTAGTTCCGTTCCACTGTGCCGACCAGTAAAATAAAGTTCAGAACCGGTTTGAACCAAAAACAAGTACAGGTTTATATCATTCCTTTCTGTTCCTTTTTGAACCCGTGAAATCAACAGTTTTTAACATTTTGCTAATTAAATCATTTCACCAATCAGTGACGATTGAGCAGGCAAGCTAGTTGTTTACATGCGTGATGGATAGAAAAGTGTAGCCTATGGAAATGATGCAGACAATTACATTGATGGTACCCTATGGTGCAAGATGCGACTGACATTTTACGGGTGGGGAGAGAGCGAGAGACGGTTGAGAATGAGGCTTGAAGCGCTGGGCATCTTGTTATGACATGCATTATCTGAATGTCACGATCGTTGAGAGACGGGTCGGACCAAGGTGCAGCGTGAAAAGCGTACATGTTTATTACCTCAATAAACATTCAACAAAACAAGAAACAACGTAACGTGAAGTCCAACGGGCTATACACATACCAGCCTAACAGGAACAAGATCCCACAACTAAGGTAGGCAACCAGGCTACCTAAGTATGATCCCCAATCAGAGACAACGAGCGACAGCTGTCTCTGATTGGGAATCACACCCGGCCAAACATAGAAATACAACCTAGATCTACTACATAGAAATACACTAACATAGATCTCAACAGAAAACTCACACCCTGACCCAACCAACGAGAGTTCTCTCGATCAGAGTTAGTTCCACTGAATTAGTTCCACAGAATTATACCTATGAAGAGCGTCTTCTATGGAAGAACTTTGAATGTCCTTTGAGCTAGCTAGCTAGCTAGTTAGCTAATACACTTGAACTAGCTAGCTAACACGCTTGTGTGTGCAGAGCGGCACCAGAATTAAAAACACGTCTTACCTTTTTGTAGTTAATAAATCCAATGTGAAACGTGATAACTAGGCCTATGGTATCCTTAACTAGCATTGAAAAAGTTAATCCATTCTTCTCTAGCTAATAAAAAATCTCTCCCTATCTTCTGAATCACGCTTGTAATGTCAGTACAGTAGCCTACGCTTCGGAGGGCGGGGGGGCAGCTAGCCTAAACAGGAACACACACTGGCAAGGATTTTCAGCTGGCAGGCAGGTAGCCTAAACAGGAACACACACTGGCAAGGATTTTCAGCTGGCAGGCAGGTAGCCTAAACAGGAACACACACTGGCAAGGATTTTCATCTTGCAGGCAAACACTGGAATAAGTTTCTGAGTGATAGAGTCAGGGCTTTGCGCTTTGTTGTGTTTCTTTTTTTGTGACTAGAAAAAAATTCCTGTAACCTAAAAGTACGTTATTAACCGGTTCCCATGCTTTTAAAATAACGGTTCAGTTCTGGAACAGTATGGATCACTTTCGTTCCAGGATCTGTTTCTGTTCCTTGAAAAATTGCGTTCTTTTCCGGTTTTCTGTTCTGTTCCCTGAACCGGTTCCAAC